>NC_052480.1:2681028-2799368 GCF_009730915.1 Dioscorea cayenensis subsp. rotundata | reverse complement strand
AAGCATGTATTGTTTTGCCTGAAACAGATTTTTAGCTTTACCTCATCCAAGTCTTTCATTCTTCAAAAATTGTATCGACTTGGAGGCAAACCTTGCATCTGCCAGAGACTCTAATGGTGTTGCAAATGCTCATAAGTTGTTCGAGTCAGCTCTGGCCATTTATAATCAAAGTATAGAATTATTACATGATGAAAAATGAAGGTGCTCTTTTCTACCTAATCCTGTTTTATTTCCATTAATTCAATGATGCTTTTAGCCATATTTTCACCTATGTCAAATCAATTGTTGATTCGTTTGTTATGAAATGTAGATTGGAACATCTAAAAAAGCTACTGCTGTGTAGTAGTGTGCTCGGAAGACGCTGAAGGACACAACTGGGTTTTCAAGTCCAAACCATTTGTGATGTTATATATTCTGTAACTTGTTGCATTTGTCGTCAGATTTGATTGAAAATTTTTGTTTATTTGTTCTTTCAAACCTTCGAATGTCTAAATTAAAAAATTTTGCTAGCAAATTTTGTGGTTTGTAAATTTTTGTCTCAAAATATATATATATATATATATATATATATATGTATATATTTGTTTGTCTATATTAGAAATAGATTTAATTAGCTATTAAAGAATTTACTCAATTTTGGTCTATAGCGGCAGATTTTTTTGCCGCTATAGGATACTAAACAAATCTATTGGTCTTATAGTGGTGGAACTATTCCGCCACTATAGAATTTATAGCGGCAAAATTTTCCGCCGCTATATGAATAGTTAGCGGCAAAATTTACTGCCGCTACAGATAATTATGTAGCTTTAATACTATTAGATAGGATTGTGGCAAAAGTGTACATTTGTCGCAAAAAAACATATAGCGACTAAGGATTTAGCGCCTAATTGGATATTTGCTGCTATAAGAGTGTTGAGGCTAAAATGAGGCCTATAGCGGCAGTTTTTTTTCCACCGCTATAAGTCTTATTTCTTGTAGTGATGGGGTCCTCTATGGCAATGCCTCTGAAAATGAAAGTGATCAAAATAGTTATCACCTTATGCAGACAACCATAACAATAATAATAATAATAATAATAATAATAATAATAATAATAATAATAATAATAATAATTTTTATTTTATTTATTTATTTATTTATTTTTTTTAAGAACCTCTCATCAGAGAAGCTATTTATTGAAAGTAAAAGGAAAAAGAAGATACAAAGATACATATTACTAGGCTCTAGAAACAAAAGAGCAGATTAAAAAATAAAACCATAATTAAGAAATGATTTCATGATCCAAAAAGGGAGATTTTTTCCAAACAAAAATAGATTGAGATGTTGATGATGGAATCCATGAGTTGCTAAATTAGCTGCCGGAGTACCCCAAATAGAAGGAATGATGTGAATCTGGGGATGGTCACACATGTCTCGTAAGAACTTCAGATTGTTGATTTGCGCTTCAACTCTTCAGGAAGAAATGTGATCAGTGCACTGAAGTAGTTGAATGATTGCATGATGATTGCAGAAAATGTGTTTAACTGGAATGTGTAGATCAATCGCAGTGTGAAGAGCGACCTCGACAGCAAGAATCGCATTCGAAGAGTTATCCGAGAGGCGCTGAGAAGAACACCCTGTGAGAGAAATCTCATAATTAGCATTTGAAAAGAAAAAACTTGCGGAACTTACCTGGGTATTATGGTTTGATGTTGCATGAGTGAACAGAAAATAATCGTCAGCAGAAGAAAAGTTGCACAGTAAAACTTTTCTGCCCATAAGCTTAGAGTTACAGTGAGAAAACTCATCAACGTGTGCCGCAGCCCTGGGAACAATATTAGAGTAAATGGGATGAGATTTTTTAAAGATAGCATCACACCGGCACAGCCAAATGAACCAAGCACTGGCTATAATGAATGCTAAAATGCGCTTTAACTGCTTGTATTCAGTAACCCAATTACCAGATGAAAACCCATTACTGAAAAATATTGAAGTGTTCAGAAGACTAGTAATCTGATCTCAAATCACTTGAATTCTATCACACTAACAAAACAAGTGATCAATGGTGTCACTGTGAAGTCCACATAGAACACAAGGGTTATCAGGGCCAAGATGAACGCTATATAAAAATGCAGATGTGGATAGGCGACCCCTTAGACATAACCAAATGAAATGTTTAATTCTAGGAGCGACAGGAATGCTCCAAACAATGGCCCAACCAACCCAGTGGTCTGAAGAAACCGATTGCTTGCTCAAAGTATGATAAACAACAGATGAAAGTTTGGTACAGGAAGATTTAGGCGTCCAAATCCAATGATTATCAGACTTATGATCAATAGAAATTAAATTCCAGTCCAAGTTATCAACATGATTGCCAAAAATGTAATTAAGCTCTTGAACATTCCACTGATCATTAACAACAATATTAGAAAGAAAAATCTGATCAAGTTCAACATCCATATTTAGGTAAGTGGGTTTAAGAGCAACAGGTATATCAAAAAGCCAAGGATCCTAAAGAAGAGATGTGTTCACTGGATTAATAGAATTTATTTTGCAGTGATGTTTGATAAAAGCAGCAGATTTGCATAAACCTATAAAAAACCAAGAGCACTTGGCAGGAACAGAGTCCTGCCAAAAATTGATTTTGCCGTACTTGTTAAGTAAAATTTCAACCCACAAGCAATCATGATTGTTTAAGTATTTGAAAATATTTTTGGACATAAGAGAATGTTTGGCAAGAGCAAGATTTTTGAAACCTAAGTCCCCCTCAGACTTACCTTCTGTTAAAATATTCCAACTCACATTGAGGATGCCCTTTCCATTACCATTCCTATTCCAAAAAAATTTTTCTCACTACGTTGGAGATTTCAGACAGAATTAAATCAGGAATGGGGTAAACAATTGATGTGTAGACTGGCATAGATAACAGGACATAATTAATAAGGATCTCTTTGGCTGCAGGAGTGAGATGAAATTTAGACCATTTAGAAACTAATCTTTTAACTTTATCAACCATAGGTTGAAAAGTTAGAGAAGCAAGTTTTTAGGTGAGATGAACACCCCTAGGTATTTAAAAGGGAAGAAGGCCTGCTTAAGATTCAGGATATAACAAATTCGATTAAGAATGTGATTGTTCAGCCAAGAAGGGAAACAAATTTGAGATTTATTGTAGTTGGGACGCTGACCAGTGATGATGCTATAATAATTTAAACAAGTCTGAATGTTTTTAGCAACTCTACGATTAGCATGAGTAATTAAAATCAAATTATCGGCATACATCAAATGATTGAAGTTGTGGTGCAAATTGCTATTAAAACCAAGGATAAGATTATTCTGGAGACTAAAATTAAGCATGGTTGTAAGAGTTTGAGAAACTATAATAAAAAGATAAGAGAGGATGGGATCTCCCTGGCGAACGCCTCTGGAAGAGGGAAACCAGGGGGTTGGTCTGCCATTAACTAAAAGAGAGGATGAGCAAGAATGAAGACATGATTTAATCCAAGAAACCCAAAGTGGAGGAAAATTCATTTTAATAAGAAGGGTAAGAATTGCACTCCAACTAAGGGTATCATAAGCCTTTTCGATATCGAGTTTAATAATCATTCTAGGGTGGCTATGGGTATCATATTCAATCAAATGGGCAACTTCTTGCACAGTGATAATGTTATCAGAAGAGCTACGATTAGCCACAAAACCCACTTGTTCTCGACCGATAATATTAGGAATAACCTTTTTTAATCTATTGGCAAGCAGTTTCGAGAGAATTTTGAAACAAACATTACATAAGGAAATCAGACAGAAATCAGAAACCAATATTGGATTATCCTTCTTAGGAATGAGAACGACGTAGGTTTTGCCTCAAGAGGAAGGGATGAAAGAGGTTTTAAAAAAATACTGAATGGCTTCAAAAAGATGATTACCCACAACAGGCCAGAAAGCTTTATAAAATTCCACATTAAAACCGTCGGGACTAGGGGACTTACCTGAAGGAAGGTCAAAAATAGTTTGGTAAACTTCCTCCATTGTAACATTATTGGTGAGAAAGGCACTGTCAGAATCAGAAATCCTGGGGAGGTCAGGGGGAAGAGTGTCATGATTGTTTGAAGAATTGCTGGAAGAGCCGCTCCAAAGATGTTGATAAAAGTTCATGAAAGCTTGCTCAATACCAGAAGGGTCTCTGAAAACATTACCATTAGTGTCCTCAATTTGAGAAATAAAATTGGTATGAGAACGAGTACAATAAAGAGCATAAAAAAACCTAGTATTCTTGTCACCATCTAAAACCAAATTTAAACTAGTACGCTGGGCCCATTTAATATTGTTCTGACACTGTAAAGCAGAAAGTTTAGCATAAAGGCCCTGAGAATGAAATGTGTATTAGAGTTAGAATCAAAAAGCTCAAGAGAACCAATTTCAGTTTCAGTATTAGAAATGGCAATCTCCAAGTTATTAACCCCTGAGTGACACCAACGATTGAGATTAAAACGAGTACGAGAAAGGAATTGAGAAAACACGTGCATAGGGTTACCCCGAGGAGTAAAAACCCAAGCTTCTCAGATACAAGAATGGCATCCCAGATAATCCATCCAAAAATTTTCAAACCAGAATGATTTTTTCTTGTAAACAACGGCTAAATTAGCGATGAGAAAAAACGGAGAGTGATCCGAGAAAGAGTGAGTAAGATGCGAAAGGGTGTAGGATTTAAATATGTCATTCCACTCAAGATTGACCAGACAACGATCAAGCTTGGCCCATCGCCGAGTAGAACCAAGCTGGTTGTTGCACCAGGTATAGGGAGAACCGATATATTTAAGATCCAAAAGATTGTTGCTATCGATAAAATCATTGAAAAATCTAGATTTACGGCTGTAGTAAGAGAAAGAGCCACCCCTGTGCTCAGTTCTGGAAAGAATAGAGTTAAAGTCCCCCAGAATGAGCCAGGGAAGCTTAAGATAAGAAAGTTTAGAGAGCTCGTGCCAAAGAAAACGTTGGTTAAGGCAACGAGAAGAATTATAGACCACAAAAATAATGAAATTTTTGGAAAAAGTAGAGGAAACCACGATATGCAACGCGCGACGGGAAACAGCAATAGGAGTAACTCGACCGATGGCCGAGTTCCAAAGGATAAAGATACCACCTGAATAACCTTCAGCGAGAACAGAGGCCCACTCCTAGTGTTTAGGAATTTTTTTACAGAAGCGATCAACACGATCAGAGTTGGCGTGGGTTTCTACTAAACAAACCAAAATGGGTTTGAGCTTTTTGATGAGTTTGATGAACCGAGAAGAAGTATCTCGATTGGAGATACCCCTGCAGTTCCAACAGATAATTTTAGCTGAGTTTATAATAAACATGAATAGAAAAAAACAGAAAAGTACTTTCTTTAGAAGAAGGATGAGAAGAAGAGACAACAGCTTCAAGGTCCGGGACCTCTAGTTTCCATTCTGCCTTTCTTCGGCGAGACTTCCTCAACATGACCACCTTTTCTGATGAGAGCTTCCCTTCTGACCCCAGCCTGATATTGCACCAAAGTCATAGAGTCATCAGGTTCATCTTCCTCATCTGGCATCTCATCATCTTCATCGTTAGTGGAACCCTCATCTTCTCCACTATTTTCTTCCATTTCACTAGAGTCAAGGGCAGAAGAGACTTGGGAAACAAGTGAATCATGATGAAGATCAGAAAAAAGAATGTTGATGGAGACATTCGGGACAAAAGTTCTCAGGATGGGAGAGGGAGAGATGGGTCTAGGGCAAGGTCTAGATGGGGCGGTTGCTGAGAGACTCCTCGAGAAGAATGAAAAGGAACGATTTGATTGGGAGGGTTTGGCGGTGGATGGTCTCGAGGAGAGGTAAGGATGTTGTTTTGACTTGAAGGGTCTGTCAGAGTAGTGGTCTGGGGATCAAGCGAAGGAGATTGAATTGGATCTAAAGGATTATCTCTGATGGTTTCGTTGATCACAAAGTTTTGATTAACGGCTAGATTTGCAATGGGATTTTGGACGTTTAGAGTTTCAACGACATTAGAGTGTAGGGAATCGTGAGAGGCATGGAAGGTGGACGACGGCCCACGACAAGCAAATGTAGATCCGCTATGTGAGCTATGGGAGACAGTACCTCGGGACTCAGTGATTTTGGCTTCCACACCGGCTGTTGTACGTGGAGTCACGTGAGGGGCACGCATTACACCACCGCCGTGACACCGAGCACGGCCGCGCCGGCGGGATACCAGAAGCCAAGGTCCAAAATCAGATTCCAGATTGTCTTCAGGGCTAGGGACAAAAATAGGGTCTGATGTGTCCATGAGTTGATCGGCGTCATGCGAGACCTGGGAGGTTCTTTCCACTGGCACTCGATCATCTCGAGAGGGCAAAGAGAACCCACCGGCCCCAGACGACGCAGGCCTAGTGCACGACTTACTACCATGACAGATAAGCCCACAATTGTAACAGAATGTCAGCAATCTCTCGTACATCACTATGACGAACACCTTCTGGAAATCATCCCCGATCCAAAAACCTCGACAGAGAAGTTTAGATAAGTCAATTTCGATGCAAACCCGAGCGTAGTTGGATCTGGCCAGTATGGATGTAAATTCATCAACTTTGATGAGGTTATCGAAGTTGCTAGCAATGGTCTCTAGAACATCACCGTCCCAGCATTCGACTGGCAAGTTGTGGAACTGCACCCAAATTGCAGCGGAGTTAAGCTTAGCGAAGCTCAGTTCAAAAAAAGGTTTCCATGGGGACAGCTGTAGAATGATTTCGTTTACGGACCAAGGTCCATCCAAAAGGAGTTGCTGCATGGCTTTTTCAGTAGGGTATCTAACCAATAAAAAACCATTAGGAAGGTCGGAGATGTAGATCTCTCCAATACTGTTCCACTTGGCAAGAAGCGACATCTTGATCTGCTCGAAAGGAGGGGATTTTCCAAACAACTTACCATACATAGCATATTGGAATTTCATACGACCTCTATTAATGGCATCCTTATCCAGCCGGATGAAGTTGGAAGTGGTGGCTTTGAGTTTGCTGAGGAGTTGCTCATTATGAAGAGGGGAGTTATCTAGAGAATGAGTTAGAGAAGCCGCGATTTGGGATTAGGATTTTTTAGGGGGTGGAGGAGGTTGACCTCCGCTTACCATGGCAAAGGGGGAAACAAGATTCGAAGGATAACTTATTCTTGCTCAATTTCATCCCATGCTACAACACTTCCTTAGAATAATAATAATAATTACAATTGCAAATGCCTTCGAAGATTTGAATTTTAAAGAAAAGTGATCACAGCTCCAATGATTTTGCAAGGAATACACATAACCTTTACCTTCGGATCAGGTCAGCCGGCAGTGTTTCCATATCAAATCGCCACACGCTCTTGTAAGTCACGAACTAAGCTCTAATGAGTACTTCCCTCGATAAAAGCAGTTCTCTATAATGCCACCGCCATTTATTAAATTTTGACGTGCCAATGCGTTGATTTCCAGTAGTGTATCGATATGTGGATGCAAAGAGCTTGAAAAATTAAGTGCATGAAACTAAGTCGCCTATGAGCAGAAGAATTATGTAGGGCTCCATACATGCATGAGTCCTCAACCTAGAAATCTAAAAACCACATTAGTTACCTAAAGCATCTCTCTCAAAGATACATGAAGAAAAAGTGTTTATTTGCATTCAAATTTTGAATTCAAAAGTTCATGTGTGTGGCATAAGATCATAAATAGCCTGCCGTCGCACTTGTGTAAAAGAAGGAATTGATCGAAATCCCCTTACCAATGGTTCACTAGTTGATGGACCCAAAGATCAACCCGAAGTGACATGAGCTTTTTGCCAATTTCCAAATCTAATGACTTGTAGCATTATGCCCTCTTGTATATACCCCTTTTTAGGAGGATTGGAAGCGTAGGGTGGCAAGCTAAGCTCGATAGCGATTGGTCTAAGAGTGTCAAATCTGCGGGAAGAATATTGTTCTCAAGCATAAACTTTCCTTCCCTTCAAGGAGTTGATCTTTTTACAAATGGAAGAAGGAGATCATGATAATCAAGAATAAATAATCTATCATTCTCCATTGCCTGCACCATAAGTTACAAACAAGTAGATAAGAACAATGCACCAAATAAGATTATGCTATGTCACACGCATTTTGCATACCTCTTCAAGGCTCATTCCGCTCGCTGGGGTTTTCGACTTGAAATGCACAAACGGAAAACCTGTGGAAATTCATCGTAGCAATATCATCGCTCACTCGTTATCGCTCACATGCGACCGGTATGCGGGCGCATACTTGCCCGTGAAGCTCACTGGGGGACAAAGAGAAGGAGCAGATGAGCCGAGTTCCTTATGCATCCGCTGTTGGTAGTTTGATGTATGCCATGGTGTATACGAGGCCAGATATTGCTCATGTTGTTGGTGTTGTGAGCAGATTTCTCTCAAACCGGAAAGGAGCACTCGGGTCAGCAGTGAAGTGGATACCGAGGTATCTAAGAGGTACTTCGGCATGTCTCGTGTTTTGGTAAAGATGAACCTATTTTTGTATGGGTATACGATTCGTGATATGGCGAGCGACGTGGACTCCGTAAAATCAATTTCGTGGTTCATGATGACTTTTGCGGGAAATGCTTCTTGGCGCTCAAAGCTGCAAGTAAGTGTGCATTATCCACCACGTAAGTCTGAGTATATTGCACTATCGAGGGTTGCAAGGAGGCTTTGTGGATGAAGAAGTTTCTTGAAGAATTGGGTATGCAACAAGAGAAGTGTATTGTTCTATCGCGACGATCAGAGTGCCATTCATCTCTCAAGAATTCAACATTCCATTCAAGTCCAAGCATATCGATGTTAGATATCATTGGATTCGAGGATGTTCTTGAAGCCAAAGAGTTGTACTTGGAGAAGATACACACTAGTGAGAATGGGTCTGATATGTTTACCAAAGCATTGTCCAAGGAGAAGCTTGTAGCATGTCGGGAAAGAGCAGGATTGGTAGAACCCCCCAAATGGTCTTTGAGGGGGAGATTTGTTGGGTCCAGCCCATTTGTTGGGTTGGCCCATGGTTTTATATATATATATATATATATATATATATATATATATATATATATATATATATATATATATATATATATATATATAAATGAAGCTACGTTGACTTATGGAGGAGGGCTTGAAGGGAATTTCACAAGGGTAAAAGCTCTCATCTTTGATGAGAATGGAGGGGTGACTATTCATAGTTTTTGGGGGAAAAATAAGGAAGAGAAGGAGGAGCTAGGGTTCTTAGAGAGGCAAGATTGGAAGGATTCATCGCGGATCTCTCTCCAATCCTTTGGTTTGATCCCTCAACTCTCATTCCTTAAGGTCCTTTTTGTGAACCATCCTAGTGTATGGATGATGTATGAGTGTTGAATCTCTTTTCTTGTGAAATTCATGTTCTTTGCATGTATTCTTCTAGTGAGCTAGAAAGAACTTGGTGTTATCCCATAAGTCAACATAGTGGAAACATGTTTAAAAGGCTCTAAGGAGTCCCGTGGTTTTTCCCTCGTTTTGTAGGGTTTCCAAGCTAAAAATCGTTTCTTGTGTTGTTGTATATTTGTTCATCTCATTCTAACATGAATGAGGGGTTTGATAGCATTTTATGAGTTGCTTTTGAAGCTTTGACGCCTTGAGAACCCCTTGGGAGGAGCATTGAAGACTCAGGAAGCTATTGAAGGTTTTTGCAGCTTTGCACTGGCTCGTGACACGCGCACAAGATCGCTCGATGAGTTTCACGGGGTGTATGCGGGCGCATGAACCCCGTAGTGAGCAGATATTTTTTTCTACAGCACTGCGGTCTTTGCAGATCTCGTGCTATAGTGACTTTGCTACAAACGATCGAGAGACGAAAACCTCACGCAACAGCGTGCACCCGCGATACCATCAGCAAGTGTGCGCCCGCATATCGGGCGCATGTAAACAGTAACAATAAACAGTAATACCGCTACAGTAAATTCGCAGTTTTCACTGTTGCATTTAAAGTCAAACCCCCAACACGTTCAAATCATGCTCTATACACTACTTAGTTATTGCCGACTCTGGAGGACCATAAACTGCAGGATCCAACTTGCTGATTATAGGGAACTCCTGCATTGATAAACTCGAAATAAGCGTTACTGTATGCAAATGAAGTTTATATCAAACATTTATTCATGAAGCCAATTTACACCATACCCTCAGTCTTTCAATATCAACTGGGTTTACACCAGCTGAAGTCTGGCGGGCAAATTCATTGTCCCGCAACCAAGAAAAACTGTCCCCTGTGGACAACATATCACCAATAGATATGTGACGAGTTTAGTACACAAAACAAGGAGAGAATTTAACAACAACTTCAGTAAATGGGAGACTGATGCTACAGCATCTCAGTGATAAAGAGGTTTGCTCTTGCTCATATGAAAGTAGCTGGAAGACTTACTTGATATGATAGATGGAACCTCATATTTTAGAAATCTTTCACCGACATTCATGATACTTGACAGTATTGACGGGAGTAAAAGCTTGGTGGTTGCTTTAGGTTCATCACGTTGGAGTAGTACCCCGACTTTGTATAGCTGGTCGATGTCAGAGAAGCACTCGAACTGTTTGTCAGATCTAGAAAGTGCAGCTTTTAGGGCTGGTATCAGATTGTGAAGTAATGCTCTTAAAGCTCCAGAAGAAAATGTGGTCTGCTTGACTTCCTCAAATGCCTCATCGCGAGGGACATATATAGGATGAGGCTTCTCTACCCGACCCTCTGCTGTTGGATCTGATTGAAGTTCAACACAATGGCACTGATAAGACTTAGATTCATACATCAAAAATATTACTTTTCTGAATTGAACCTTGATAGAGGGTCACCGAGTACAAACAAAAGCATCTGAAATTTAATGGTTAAAAAAAAGCATCTTTTGATTACCACAAATGCAAATATACTACTACTGACTAGAAAAGAATTTTAAATACAAATAGAAGGATTTGATCAAATAAAAATCTGTGCAAAACAAAAGAATCAAATGAATACTCATCTTTATCAGACATCCTTAAAGAGTTACAGGAAACAAGAGATAAACACAAATCAGATTTGAACTAGGATCTTTATAATTGAAAGTGGGCATCATAATTAAGAAGTTCATTTTGAAGAACACAAAGGGATTACAGAAGTTGTTCCTTCTACATAAGGTATATAAAGCATGAAGAATGAAACATCATATACATTCTCGAGAAATATACCTGACTTAGCTGGTGGTCGGCCGGTACGACAACGCCTAGGATATGGTTTCTGATTACCTCCTAGATTTGGCCTAGCAAGATCTTCACCCTTGTCAGGATTACCCAAGTCATTGTATGTGGCATAGTCATAGACTCTTTCAAACATTTTCCTCTCGCCTTGCCCATCACCACGAAGGCAAATCAGGTCTTCTTGTCGAAGGTCCTTAAGACCATTGGGGGTTTGAGATGGCAAGTATGCCTGTTTGATACAATCACAAAACCAATGACAAAGAAATACAAATACCGAGTAGATTCTATTGATATTGAAGTTGCAAAACTTCTAGGCAAAGAGAAACAAAACTCCACTATCCTAGAGTTGCTCTGAGTGGAACTGTGAACAGCCCAGTAACAAGCTCTTAGACCCATTGTTGTTTTTATCTTATTTAGATGCAGTTCTTTTACAAATATATATTACATGAGATATTTGAATATGTTCTATCTTCTAAATATGCCACTTACAATTGGCTGATAAACTGGCTGGCACCAAAATTGATCATATAATATCAACAGAGATACAATGGCCCAACAATTATTAGAGTTCCTAACCTGATTGCTGAAGAGAATCCTGCTCTGAGGATTATCACTGCGAGAATGGATCCATGAATTTGACGGAAAGGATACATATCAGGTAGAACTCCTTGCTATGAGGGTTTGTGATGATAATGGCGCCAGGCAGGCCAAAATCAGACTGGACAGTGAGATTTGGAACATACTCAGCAAGCAATGGATTGCCTGATTCCTGGGGTAACCAACCCCTCACAGGAGTGTCTGCACTTCTCTTCCCAGTTTTAGTGACTTGATGAGATCAACACAATGTGAGAGACTGATCGATTACCCCTCACAGAAGCATGCATGTATAAATCTGATAATTAACTATATATTAACAAATACAAGAGAAGTATGGAAAGTGTTATAACCATATAAACAAGACTAATCCATGCTTAAACCATTACTACAAACATAAACTGAATTTCAAACAACTTGCAACAACAACTCATTCAAAATGTTTTTGACAACCACGCAGGAATACTTTGACTTCTCATTGAAGAGTTCTGGCTTTTTGTTACAGCTCCATATCATTTGAGAAAAGCTCAGGGATGAAACAGGGCAATGAAATCAATATCAATAAACAATGCTCATAAGATATAAAGAAAGCATGACCATTCATTAACAAACACTAATCCTAAGCAGATACCACAATTTCCATATAAAAACGAAGAGCATAAGATGCTTAAACACCGCCATAAGGAAGAAAATACTTGATAGAATGTCCAACATCTAAAAAAACATAAATGAATTCATAAATCACACTATGAAGAGAAAGGTGCCACGAGTTGCTCAGATATGAAGCTTAAGACCACCAAAGATGAGAAGAAGAGAAGGCTAAGGCTGATATTGGGCATAACTTTTGATTGTAGTTGTTTTTTAAATAATTTCAATGGTTTTTTTAGTGTAACTAGAATGTATAAGAAGAATAAAACAGATTGAAATGAAACAAAGAATAAATGTCAAAGGCAAGAGAAAAAAAGCAAGAGCAATTCTTTTCAAAGGCTTGCGGTGGGTAGAAAACCAATGTTAGGAATATTTAAAAAATTATAGTAGTGGTGAAAAACCAATGAGAAAAAAAGTGAAAAAGGGGTGGAAAAACTGAGAGTCCAATTTTCAAAACAATAAACATGGCCATGGTGTAGCTAGAACCTATGCCTCAAAGATTTTTATTTATGATCCTAAAAGCAACTTTAATGGGGAACAAACAGAACAACCAGTGCATCCATTATTACATTAGCAGTAATTAATGGAGGCTAGTTTTGAGGTTTTGGCTGCAGGAATTTAGAGAACCATTTTGCAGAGTCTTTTGGTGTGCGTTACAAGGTGTTGAAGTCCACATAATTGAGCCCAAACCTCTCTGTGTAACCTTTCTCCCATTCAAAGTTGTCCATCAGAGACCATGCAAAGTATCCCTTCACATTTGCTCTCTCCCTGAAATCATAAAATTAACAAGTGTTTAGATTAACATGAACAATGAATAGTATTTTAATTAAATTCTTTGTCTTTGCTTTTCAATGAAGAAAATAACAAGATAAATCAGCAGGTAAACAGTGTTTCAATGAATACTTAGTTCTGCCTGCTTTAATTTCTTGTGTTTCATTGGAAGTTGTTTCTGTAGTACTTGTTTAGTGTTGTTCTTTGATATATATATATATATATATATATTTATCATTAATTTCTTGCGTTTGATTGAATGAAGAAGATCATTAGCAAGATGAATCAACAGACAAATATAGCTTCTTTAAATACTTGGTTTAGTGTTGTTCTTGAATGTATTTATGTTTAATTTCTTGTATTTCCTTAAATATAAAAGAAAACAGAGATAGATCATCAGATAAACATTGTTTCAGTAAAACTTAACTATTTAATGTTGTTCTAGTGTCCACTCATGTTCTTAAATTTATAACTTTTTTACCTGAATGAAGAATATATAAGACATATATACATACATAAACAGATAAACATCATTTCACTGATGATTATTATGTATTAACTTCAATGGAATAAGAAAACAAAAATAAATTTAGTAGGAAAAAAAAAACATTAACATGTACCTAATGGCATAACAAATTTCGGCGAGATGAACTGAAAGGTAGTTCTTTCTCATTTCATCGGCCAGAGCTTCCTCCTTTGGAATGTCAGACTTCTCAACACTGCTAATTCCTGTTACCATAAAAAATAATTTAATGTTCGACATACTAGAGTATTGATTTGTATATTTCTCTACTATATTCGGCTAATGCTCTACCATTCTCAGTAATGTAGATTGCCAGGTTTTCATATCCCCTCTTTAAATATAACAGCAGATCTCTGAGACCCCTCAGATACACATAAATCCAGCTTCCATTCTGCATATTGAAAATTCATAACATAAATGAATACATATATATAGTCACTACTTTGAATATCAAAAGTTACTCACCGATTCACCAATAGGAACCCCATCTTTAGCCTCTGCAATAAAAGATCAAATACTAATTAGAAAAAAATTGGCCACATAAAACTTCTTCAGATTTTGAAAGAAGAACTTGCCTAATTGTTCAGCATATGATTCATTGATGTTGAGGAAAGGAGGTTGATCTTGAGAATACTGAACTTCCCGGGTGTATCTAGCCGTATAATAATTGATACCGATAAAATCATACGATCCTTTTATCATCTCTGCTTCTTTACTGAATGTAGGCAGTCTATCCCTCACTATAGCTTTCATGTTAAATGGATAATCTCCATGCATCAATGGATCCAAGTACCTTAACAAATTATCATCAATAACATCAAACATAAAGTTCTAAGTTTTTTATTCATTATATATAACTGCAGAACTAACCATGCAAGCATGAAATCCAAAGCTCGGGTTGCAGCATCGACTTGTTTGTGTGTTTGGTCATAAGGATGATACCACATACAAACCAAAGTGATCCCGACTTGTCCTCCTTGTGTTCTCTGGAATCAGAAATTCAGATTCATATTTACTAAATTAACTGATTTTGAGACTATTAATACTATTACATTACCTGATACTTGTCTTTGTATAGGCTAGCAGCAGCTCCATGAGCTAGAATTAAATTATGCGCGACAATATAAGGCTCAATGATTGAGTCCCCGACTGAACAACCAAGAATCTGCGAGCACCTGCCAGGCGCATGTCGTCCGAGACCGTATCCCATGCTACTAAAACTCCACGGCTCATTCAATGTGATCCAATTCTTAACTCTGTCTCCAAACTCTTTGAAACAAACTTCGCAATAGTCCCTAAAGTCAAGCCTGATAAAAGACTTTGATTAGTGATAATTAACACTTTTTTTTGATCGAGTATGAGTTTTATAATATGATTTACATAATATTTTTACTGAGAAAGCCTCCATATGCATCCTCAAGAGCTTGAGGGACATCCCAATGGAACAATGTGACATAAGGTGTGATGCCTGTTTAATCATAAATTAAATTTGTTAATTATGTAATTAATTAAAATTAAGTAAATAAAGTTTAAGAGAAAAAAATGTGAAGATGCAAACCATTTTTCAGTAATTCATTGATGAGATTGTTGTAGTAGTTGATTCCCTCTTGATTAATGCCACCTTTCAGTGATCCTTCTGATAAAAATTAACAGAAATAAAATTTAAACATATAATTAAATTAAGGAAATAGGATTTTAGAGATTACAATGAGATTAAGAAATAAATACATACTTGGTAGAATCCTTGATCATGAAATGGAGAATCTATAGGAATCTAAGTTCATGTCCTTCAACAGCTTCACGGCTTCCTATAAACAGTTAAGAGCTTACAATAAATTTAAAAAAAAATTTAAAAAGCAAGAATATAAAATTTGATGATTAATATTTGTAGGTAGGATATACTTAGTAACGATGATATGAATCCACAACAATATTTCCGTTGCTCCTGTGTTCAATTTTTGAAAAATATTTCAAAAAATTATTACATGTGCTCATATTAAATTCAATAAATATTTATATATTTCTGTAATTACGAACCAATATTTCTGTAATTACAAATCAACTTAAAATTTCTTAAAAGAAGAAAAGAAATTATAAAACAGAGGTTGTTCTTTATTATTATTATTATTTGACAAAGTGGATAAGTCATGTTAGAGATGTGTATAAACATGAAGTTAATATTTCATGTGACGATACTCTTATTTTGCATGTGCTTAGAGGTTTGATCCTGGGTCAACCCAAAAATGAACATTCTACCCAAAAGACCTTGTGCCAATAAATCAAAATTAGTATATTTTTAAAATTATTTAATGGACTTTTTTTTTAGAATATATATATATATATAAAGAGTATATATAAATTATAGTTTGTTGTGGTTTACTCACATTTATTTCAAAAAAAATTATAGTTTTTATACCAGTATATTAAATTACATAGTTTTATTTATTTATGTATTTATTTATTTATTTATTTTGGGCTATGCAATTTATAATCAAAAAACAAAACAACCCACTGACTATTATACGAATATTTCCTTGCTAATTATTTAATTTTTTACTTATTTAAATTTATTTTTATATTAACTAATATCTACTGAATTAAAAAGAAGAGGTGTTCATTATTCATTGCAATATTTGTATTTATATATATACCAGGGTGCTGTTGGGTGAAAGTGTCCCAAATGGTTGGCCCTCTCCCTCCTTCATCCCAAGCTCCTTCTATCTGCAACAAAAACATACACACACATATTACATACGCATATACCATGATGTTATCTGATAACATCTCAACAATGACGGTTAGATCTGTATTTAATAATTATTATCTATTCATGTACAATATTAAATAATACCTAACAATATATAACACTCTCTAATAATGCTGAAGTATAATAAAATAACTAGTCATAATTTTGCATATCACCCTTACAAATAATACCTGTTTGATCATTATGATGTAAAACTTCTATCAAACATTCTTACATTTTAAAAACACAAGTACGTACATATCCCCAGAAGAGAGCGTATACTATATATTAAAATATTATTATTTAAAAATTTTTAAGGTTCGAACTCATCTCTTTGGTAAAAACACAAACACTCTACGCAAAAGATTTAATGCCAATAAACTAAAGACTAATAGACCAATAGTATTGACCCCATTGCGAAAAACAAGTGTGAGACATTTAGTAAATCTCTCATTTGAATTTCATTGGATGCAATGGTGATAATAAATCGGTTGTGGATGTTGGCTTACTACCCAAATCCCGTGTTACCGGTTGAATGATCAATCAAAGACCCATTGATCAAAGACCCATATGAAAAACTAGTATGCCCTACAAAGCCAATTTTAGTTATTGTTTAATAATAAAATAGTTTTATTTCATTACATGCATAATTATGGTTATTGTATTATTCATGTTTGATGATATATTATTATGGGCTTGCATTGTATAGATTTCAAATTAATGATAGAGATCATTAAAGTAAGACATGATTATCTATGTTCCTCGTAACCCAAAATAGTTCACAACCTATGAGATAAAATATGATTTTGTATTCATTATTGGTTGTCACATGTTGTACTTCTATATGTGATAGAGTGGTATGTCTCAGCCACTAGAGTGGAGACTCTTAGTAATATTGTGGATATTTGTAGCTGACAAATATTGAACTGGACCATACAGAACTCTTAGACCAAACACTGTCATAGAACAAAAGAGTTATTCTATTACAGAAAGTCCTTATTACCTGAGGATGCTATTAAATCTTATGTACAAATTATATTACTTTGATAGTGTCAACCGGTGATGCTAATTACAGGCTATATACGGACACATTGGGTTATATAATAAATATATGAAGGTTTGTAGTCATCCAAGATGGGATCGATCACTCCTATTGTATGAGAGAATATTCTAGATTGTGTTTCTTATGTGTTGGATAAATCCGGCCGGTTAATTTTTTGAAAGTATTTTATTATATATAAAATATATATTATTATACATTTTTCTTAAATTGTTTTATGTTCAATAGTGTAAAGAAACACACATATAAGTGGAGATCGATAGTGCCAATGGTGGTCTAATTATCCCACTTATATGGAATATTTATTGATAGAAGGACTAATATGTAAAATATTATATTGGGGTCTCACATATGAATATCTCTAATTTTTGGATTAAATTGCAATTTGTTGATGTACATGATTGTGATTATAAAATTAGTATGGACTAATTTGCTAAAGATGTAGTGATCCCAAACGGTCCACGCTACATGTTCTAAACTTATCCGAATATATTTACTCCCTATAAATATGTGATATGAGATTAGGGTTTTTTAATTAATTTGATTTGTGATTGCCATCAAAAGACGGCTACGGCAAAAACCCAAATATTCACAATAGTTGCTTGGAGCAAAAGAAGCCATCACTTCTTCCGGATCAAGGGTGAAAAGTTCAAGAATATTTCGTGTGTGCGTTGGAGGATTTTACGCTTGTGAAATCTCTGTGAGCTAACGTACCCTGATCTTTCACATATATTCATGTGTTCATGTGATCGATTTTTGATAATTAATCAATTGTTGATTAAATATCAATTAATTGTAATTGATAGTCCTAATTTGATTGGAATGATTTTTCCTAACCCGAATTTGATTAGATCGATAATTACTAACACCATACACACGCCTATAATGTATATAAGACTTATCACTTAAAAAAAACAAACAAACAAATAAATAAATAACCTGATAAGCAGCGGTGGCAGCACCAAAGACAAAGCCAGGAGGAAAGCTCGCCGCCAAAAGCCTAGCAACCCGGATCGAGAGTGGTTTGAGGAGGAGCACCCGGCTTGAACCGAGATACTTCCTCCTCCCAAGCACACAATGCTACCACCTCTAACACTTGTTCTTGAGTACTTGTTTTTTGCTACTTGGTATGGATGATGAGGGTTTATTGAATGAAAAGGAAAAAGGAAAGCCATGCTCGTTGTTTTTCCTTTAGGGTAATAATGAAGTACCGGAACTAGTTAGAGACATAGTGGTGGTGGGAGACATGGAAATTGGTTGAGAGATCCCTGATGCCATTGTTATATTTTTAAGTGGGATTGGTGCAATCAAAGCAGGTCGTGTGGAATGGTGTTTTATAGGCATCATGTGTGAGTGAGCTTGTGAGCTTTAATTATTGAGTTTAATCATTGAGGAACCGTGGACTAAGCTAGTGGTAACTACAGTTCAAATTCGAACATTTCAAATTATATATATTTTTTTGGGTTCTCTATATGAGTTTTGTATTAGGAATTCCTTTTGTTCTTCCCTTCAAAGTTACATGATGGGAGAGAGGGGAGTTATTTCTAGAAAGTCAGTTAAGTCAAGATAACTTGTTTTTGTACCCATTTGATTTTTATTTTGTCACTTGTTAATTTTATCAAAATAAATAAATAAATAAATAAATAAATAAATAATCATCCACTGCCCAATGATACCCAACACGTATAATCCATCCCTCTCATTATTTATCATGTGTCATTAATATCCCATCACTGATCATTAATATATTTTCTTTTGGGTCTCCGCTTGTTTTTACTTTTTAATATATCATGGTTTATTTATTTATTTTAAATATATATTCTTTCCGGTCAGCGCTTATCCGGTGGATCAAATGGTGTAATTTATGTATTTTTGTATTAACGCACTACAAGAAATAAGACTTATAGCGGTGGAAAAAAACTGCCGCTATAGGCCTCATTTTAGCCTCAACACTCTTATAGCAGCAAATATCCAATTAGGCGCTAAATCCTTGGTCGCTATATGTTTTTTTGCGACAAATGTACACTTTTGCCATAATCCTATCTAATAGGATTAAAGCTACATAATTATCTGTAGCGGCAGTAAGTTTTGCCGCTAACTATTCCTATAGTGGCGGAAAATTTTGCCGCTAACTATTCCTATAGCGGCGAAAAATTTTGCCGCTATAAATTCTATAGTGGCGGAATAGTTCCACCACTATAAGACCAATAGATCTGTTTAGTATCCTATAGGGGCAAAAAAATCTGCCGCTATAGACCAAAATTGAGTAGATTCTTTAATAGCTAATTAAATCTATTTCTAATATAGTTTTGAGACAAAAATTTACAAACCACAAAATTTGCTAGCAAAATTTTTTAATTTAGACATTCGAAGGTTTGAAAGAACAAATAAACCAAAATTTTCAATCAAATCTGACAACAAATGCAACAAGAAAAGTTACAGAATATATAACATCACAAATGGTTTGGACTTGAGTGACATACTCACCGAAAATGATTCGCTGTAGTGTACAAATCGGATAAGTCTAAGTGAATATATTTGAATAAATTAAAAAAAATAATGAGTGACATACTTGCCAAAAATGATTCGCTGTAGTGTACAAATCGGATAAGTCTAAGTGTGGCTTACCCAAATTTTGTGTCCGATTTGTACACTACAGCGAATCATTTAATGAAACAAATCGGATATGTTTTCAAATCGAAAATAATGAGTGACATATTCGCCGAAAATGATTCGCTGTAGTGTACAAATCGAAAATGATAAAACCTTTAATGAAACTTTAGTACATAGTTCATACAATATATTCAAAGATAAATTTCTTTTAATTATGGTTCAAGTGCTAAGATAACAATGATGTAATCCTTTTTGTATCTTTTCTCTTTTTTTTAAAGGTGTGTTTTTGTTTCAGAAGTATTAATAAAATTATTCATATTGTTATTGCTTGGATTTGTGCAGATATGCACTTGAATTAATGCTTTTAAGATGTTTTTATTCAGTATCTTAGGGGCTTCCTTCTTTTCATGGTGTTTGGTACCAGGAGGTGGATTTAGCCAATGCATTTTTGTCTTTATTTGTTTTTCTTTTGCTTTTGTATGGATGTTTATGTGAAGTGTATTGTCTTTTGTGATTGTAATCTCTTTTGTTTTGGTATTTTTTTTGGTTTTGTTTTATTTATTTCTTTTTTGAGTGATTTTCTTATTATTAGCTTACAGCAAAATATGATGAATATGGAAACTGGAAATGGAATATAGAATATATACTTAGAAAAGAATTATATCCATTAGAACATCAACAAAGAATAATTAAAATAAAGAAATGGAAAGAATTTCTAGAAGAACAATTTAGATCAATTGAAAGCTGTTATATATGAAAGGATTAATAGATTCAACAGATATAAAATTAATTGATGATTTAATAAACAACTCAATTAAATATACAATAAAAGAAAATAGAAGTTTAAAAGAAGAATTAAAAGCTAAACAATGTATGTGGTTAAAAGGAGTTAAAAGATATATAACTCTAAGAGAACAAATCAACCATCAAGCAGAATCATTAATAGAAGTAAAATTCAAATCAAAAGAAAAAGATGAAAATGGAAAATCCATCTGGAAACCTACACAAATAAAATATAAAGAATTTCACCAAGATGAATATTTAAAAGAACAAAATAGATTATGGAATTACAGATCAAGATTAAAAAATGAATATGATTCTATAAATATTTGTTATGATTAAAATGAATAAACAAACTTACAACCTAGATATAAATCCAAAGTATCTATTAGAACAATACAACCAAATTGAAAATTTTGAAAAATGTGAACATAAATTTGAACCATTTAAGGTTAATTATAAAACAAAATGCGATAAATGTTATAAATTCCATATAACAAAACATAGAGTAACGTGCTCAAAATGTGAGTTATCATTATGTCGAAAATGTGTATCGGATTTATGTGATTTTACTTTTGAAGAAAAAGAAATAGAAAGATCAAATAATAAATTTAGTCAAGATAAAGAAATAATTAATCAATTATTAAAAAAGATTAAAACTCTTGAAGAAGAAATAGAAGATTTAAAAGAATAATTAAAAAATAAAAAAGAACAAAATAAGGGAAAAGGTATAATCATTCAAGAAATTGAGGAATTAACAGAAAATATTATAACATGACTAAGAAGAAAGTAAATAAGGAAAACACATTAGAATTAGAAAAAATGATTAAAGACTTGAAAGAATTTAAAGATAAAATAATCTTTAAATATCCAATAACTCATTCAAGAAGTAAAATAGTTGATAGAAGAAAAAGAAGACTCAATGGAGAAAATAATGAGATAAAAGAGAAAAAATTAACAATGTCTCAGAGGATTACAAAAATAGAAAAAGAAATAAAAGAAATCCAAGATAATATAAAGCAAAGGGAAATTAATGAATATTTAAAACAACAAGAAATAATGCATTATTCATCTTTACAAAAAGAATTTAATTTTTGTTCATCTCATTCCCTAAATTTAGGACTAGAAACATCACAACCAACTGAATCTCCGTTATTCCTATCTCTTTGGGAAAAATGTAATTCAAATATTACCCCATAGTTTGTCCATTCGCATTGGAGAAAACTGTGACTGCAAAGCCAGTAGGTTCATTTGCGTTTTCTTTAATTGTGGGAACTATGTAACCAAGTCCTAAAAGGAAATAAACAGACAAAGGTTTGTTCATCCGAATAAAAAGAGCTGTGGCTACAAAAACAGTAGGTCCATACGCGTCTCTTTTTATGGTGAAAACCTAGCTATCTTTATACCCCAATACATGCTAAAAGCATGAAAGATTATATCTCCAACACATGCAAAAGCATGAAACTCTATTTAGCTGACAAGTTTATTTTTTGCAGATATGGCTGGAAAAAATTTCTATAACCAACCTTCTTCTCTTGAACCTCAATTGAACCTCCCAATCTTTCCTTTGAATTCTACTCTGAAATTTAGAACACAAGCAAACCTCAATCTTCCTCAACAAATAATTCTTGACAACCTTTGGGCCAATAAACACGACCCAAAAACCCTTATCTCCTTGTTCCATTCCCTAGCAAAATATTTTCATCAGACAAATGAAAAAAAATCCAAGCTCCACCTCATCTGCCCTTACCAGAATCATCAAGTATAAAATTTTCTTTAAAACCTCAAACACTTGACTACATGGTAGAGCAAGAAAAGAAAATTAAAATATTAGAAGCAGAAATGTCCAACAAAAATGAAGAAATCATTCTGATCAAAGCTCAACTCCAACAAATTACAAAAGAAGCTGAAGAAATGAAGACAGTTCTTATTGAAGAAAGAAAACAAAGAACAGAGAAATTTGAACTGTTCCCAGAACCAATAGCAGAAGTAAAACAGCTCATTTTCAAGAAAGTAATGGCAACTCAGTATAACCAATTTATTTCTGAACAAGAAATACTGAGGCAACTTGCAAAAGAAGAAATTCTCCCGGCAGGATTTGCAATAGCAGGAAATGTTCTCAGAGAAATAGCTCACAAGGATTCTGGATGCCAATGTGAAGAAGGATTCACTGCAGTTAAATGTTCCTTAGACATGTCCCAATGGCATGATCAAGAAATCAATGGTGTTCAGATAAAAGCTGTCAACCTCTTTAAACATGGATACCTGTGCAGAATAATGCTTTTTTATAATATTCTGTTGTTTCAAGTAGATGTTTCATTTCTTGGGAATTTTAATCTATATTCTGGTGGCTTTAATAATTCTTCTTTAGTCCAGATTTTAAATGGTGTTATTGGTTTTCTTATTTTTTGATTTGTTCCAATTTGAATATTTTTAACTTGATTACATAGGTTGTCTATTTCAATTTTATGATTTTCTTTTTCTTTTATGCTATTTTTCACATAATCTAGATTTGATAAGATGATTTCTAATTTTAATAATTGTGTTTCCAGATTATTTATTTTTTTAATAATCAAATCCATTTTTGCATCCATTTTTAGTTTTTATGTTTATGATTCTGTTAATATTAGATTTTCCATTATTTCTTTTAGAATTTGCTTCATTGATGTTTTAATTTAATTCAATGACTTATGATTTCTTTCTTTTTGATATTTTGTTGTTATTGTTGATTTGATATTTTGTTGTTTGATTTAATTGTTTCTTGTTGATTTAATTTTGTTTTTATATTTTAGATGAAATAAGATTTGCAGAAAATATAATCTACTTATATTTTGTAATAAAATTCAATTTACTACTACTTTGCAGTAAAATAAAATTTACTTCTACTTTGTAATATAAGAGAGAAATCTTAAGATAAGAGAATACTTATGCGATAACAAGATCCACAACATGTAATATGATAGAAGTTAAACTTGGCAAATAACTCTACTTGATCCGTAATTATTGTAAGTAAAAACATGTTTTTGGTTTTTGTTGGTTTTTTAGTTTTTGTGGGTTTTTTAAAAACTAAACTTCTTTTCACCATGGACATTCTCATGTAGGCTCGTTCCACCTTACCGTCTTAGGACCTACTGACCCTTTCCTACTAGTACTTAGGCGATCCTTGTAGAGTCTCCAGTTTCCAAAGCCTGAGTGTTCCACTTTGCATAATTACTTAGAAGAGTAATTTTTTTGAGATCATCTTGATTATCTTTTAATGTATAAGAGTTCATCTTTCCAACTGTCAGAGTTCAGACTTACCTCCACACTCCTTTTCCCCTTAACGGACCTCCTGTCCTCTGGCGGGTACTGTTTGGTGTTCTCCAGTTTGTCTTACTCTTAGATTAGTTAGAAAAACTCTTTTTATAAAAGACACATCTTTCAAGCTCAAAATATTTTTGCGAAATGTCTGTACAAAACTCATTTTTTAAATTTTTAGATATGGGTTCATGGATCAAATAAAAGCTATAATACCAAGGTAAAACTTACTATCTACATGTTGGGGACCCTGTTAAGGGTTTTACCCCTGCATGGTAAACATTACCTTGAGGTTTTCGAGGAAGGTTACTGTAGCTCTGATACCACTAGATCCACAGGCGCCTGCTCCTAGGGGACGTGGATGTTGGGGATGCCGTTCAACTTACTCCGGGATGAACTATAAAGTATGAAGCTACTCTCATAAGTCGGATACTAGGTATGCTCTAATGAGAGAAAGAGCTATCTCATAGAATGAGTGAAAGCTACCACTCCGGTAGAAAGAGCTACCACCTCCAAAGTGTGAAAGCCACCTTACCAGCCGCTTTTGAAAGGGCTACCTTAGAGGATGTGTGAAGCTACTACCATATTTGAAACTGTTGTCACTTTTGTAGATAAACAAGTCTCTTGTACTTAGAACTTTGAGGAGTATACCTTGGGTTGTTTTGAGTGAGTTCACACACGTACAGGATTTCGGGTTTGTTGTCCTTTTTTATTCAAGTTTTTAGCTAGAGCTTTGATTTTTTGTATTTAATGTTGAAATAATACTTGGGATGGAATGGATACAAGGGAAGGGATGAGACCCTAAGGATGGATGGCTAAGCATAAAGATTTCGGGGATAGATTTTGGGATATCTTCCCTTACAACCCAAGGGTGCCTTATATAGGCTCCAAGAGACTTAACCCTTAAGCAACTAAACTCATGGTTAGCTAACTTAACCATGGTTGAACACTATTAAAGACAAGACACATACCTAATTGTCATGTAGCTAACATAACACTTACCAAACCCATTAAGTACAAGCATGCTCTTCAACAGTAAGACTACTATTGCTACAGTTACAAACCTATTTTACACACTAAAAAAAAACAAAACACCGACTCCTTTACTTTCTTTATTTAATAAATAAATTGGTGATTTATTTACTTTTATAATATATATATATATATATATGTATTTGTAGCTTTTATTTTTTATTTATTGAAATACATTAGGTAATTTGGATTGTATTAAGATGACTTTTTACAAATGGACATGAGAATATATTTTTAGAAAGTAGTAAATGCTGTTAAATTAGAAGTTTGTAATAGTGATATTTATAAATTTTTTATAACATAATTAAAGGTTTGCGTCATATCTTTATCTCTTATGTGTGTGTGTTTTTTTTTGGTAATTAATCAACGCATGATAAAAAATAGTAATAAATATAATTTAATTTTATTTATTGAAACATTTTTTTTCATCACATTAATTTGAACTTAACATTATAATGATGATGATTTGTTGCCTTTTATCAAATGTTTTAATGATAGCTCATAAATACATTAGGTGAGGA
This sequence comes from Dioscorea cayenensis subsp. rotundata, assembly GCF_009730915.1. NCBI lineage: Eukaryota > Viridiplantae > Streptophyta > Magnoliopsida > Dioscoreales > Dioscoreaceae > Dioscorea > Dioscorea cayenensis. The sequence continues at coordinate 2,773,562 of NC_052480.1, read as the reverse complement.
TCAAGACACTATAGGTAATGGCAATTTATTTAATAACAATATATTATGTTCATAATGTAATTTATTAAATGTTAATAAATCCAATAATACATATTTTCAACATGTTTTTGGGGATTTATTATCTTTAAACAATATGTTTTTACAACTGGAAATATTTGGAAAGTCATAAGTTTTTGCAAGCGGATAATCAAACAACATTATTATTTCATAACTTTTGGAAAATATATATATCATTCCATATTTTAATGATTTTGAACCATGAAATCTAAATTATAGTGTTCAAAATCAAGAGAAACTTAGATGTTTGATCTAGTGTAGTAATATTAACCCATAAATCTCTATAGGAAAACAATTAAATGATTAAATACATACATGTGCATTATATCACAACTATTTTGATGGCCAAAATTATGGCAAGAATAAAGAAGGGGAAAAAAATTTAATAGTAGGTGTATGTATAATATACTAAATTTATGGTTTGTATCAGAATGAGAAATGAGTACTAACACAACTCTTGTAAGCCAATCTCTTTTTATATATGAATATATACATATATAAAATTTTTAACAATTAGATATAATATTTCATAACTTTTACATCAATTGAATGTTCAAGGGTTAATAAACAATTGCAATTTTTTAGATCGCACTTTGGTCAGGCCCAGTATATATATATATATATATATATATATATATATATATATATATATATATATATATAATTCAAATAATCTTTTGATAGCAAATAAAAAGTTCAAAATTATATTAGTGTGTAAATTTTTAAATCATATGAAATATGAAAGGGAGTGAATATCTCTACAACAGTACAAATTATATCAAAGAAGGCATCGATAATATTTTTTTTAAATTATTTTTTTAGTGTAGAAAAAAATATATTGTCAAATTTTGAAAATATACCCTGAAAACCAATATTTCTATTATTTATATATTCTTAAGACAAAAATTATGGGGAAAAAGACTATTCAATTAATCTTGTCAAACATAAGAATTAAATATTCAATACAAAGCATATGTGGTCATTCGTTTCAAATTCTTTTAGTTTTTTTTTAAATTATTTTTACTAATTAAATCTTTTTTTAAATGTTGATTTTCAAAATTGTATGAATTATAGCAAATATTTTAAATTTTAATTTTTTTTTTTATTTATTAAGCATTCACTTTTTTTTGGAAGGATTATATTATGTGCATTATTTATTCTAACATAATGACCCACAATATGATATGCCTTTATTAGCCTTCCTCAATTAGTAAATTATTGGAAAGCTTTAAGCCTAGGATTTTATTATAATATATATTTTATTTGGTAATAAACTTCTAGAAATAGTGAAAAATCTCTATGCTTGTTTTTCCCAATTTGTTCTCCTGGCTTGTGGCTTTATGAAATCTTATCAACTTGTTCACATCTTCTGAAAAATATTTGAAAACAGAAAAAATTCCTTACTTACTGTTATCATCACTTTTATCATTGGATTTGCACTCCAGTGTCCTCATGGTCATATTATGGTGCAAGATGAATGACATAAATAGACTTATTGTGATCAAACCTAGAAATAAGTATTATTAAACAAATAGCTGAAAAATAAATCACATGAACCAATAAACTCAATCATTAGAATAGAAAACTTATTTACATAGCAGAATAATAATGACAAATAGTCATTTATAAAAGAATTAAAATAGAAAATAATTAAAAATATTATCTAAATAAAAAATTAAGATTATTAGAGAAATTCATTGAATTCATTTGGGTGTTTTGATCTTCCGTGAAGCTTCGTTTATTTATAAACAAATAAAATAAAATAAAATAAAAGACAACGTAGAAACAAAATCCAAAGGACGTTTCTCTGCAACCGTAGAGACTGCCACCTCTCCAAATACATGGCTCTCAATCATCTTCTCTTCTGCATCTAAAAACAAAAACCCAACAAAATTAAATCTTCAAAACTAATTATGAGGGGAAAAAATTATAATAGAAAAAATAAAGAAAATATAGTACTTTTCTCGAACTCTTCTTTTCTCTAACCTTATACCCTCTATTAAACAAAAAGCAATAAAATCAAATTTTTGGGAAAAAGTAAAAAAATTCAAATCAACTTAAATGAAGAGAAAAACTATTGTATTAGGTTCTCTTAAAATCAACAAAACCAAATTTTACATTAAATATCAAAAGGGGGATTGAAATAAAAAAATACGAAAAATTCAAACCTTGACATGTTCCAACATATGTTTGGACATATTAACTCCATCAAAAGAGTTCCATACTTCTCTGAAAATCCTCTCCTTTTCCTCATCAATATGGATGCAAACTGAGAAGAGCATGCCACAATTACACAAAACAAATAAAAAAACAATTACAATCGTCAATAGGAAGGATGGTTTGGTAGGGGAAGAGGCTCGCAGATGAAGATGTAAACGAAGATGGAGATGAGGATGGTGTCCGGTGGTTGTTTAATTTACCATTAAAAAGGCACATGAATTGGGGGTTGGGGTGCAAATTATTAGGCTCACAAAATAAAATAACCAATTCGAACAATTTTCAAAAATTCAGGTTTGAAAAAGACACCAATGAGAGTGACAAATGCCCACCAAAAATGAGGGTTGGGAAGGAAGATATTTGAGGGGATAATATTTGAAAAATATTTTATAAGATAAAGGAAAAAAATTAAAATTAATCCATGTGAATAGCTTTTCCCATCAATATCTAGGCCTTATGTTTTTATTGGTAATGTTTATTTGGCCGAATGGACATCACAAACATATAGTGATAAAGGTGCGAACAACCAAAACATTTCTACTTTTTCCTGCTTTTGTTTACATAGTTACAAGCATAACTTAATTCACCAAGTCAATCCACTCAACGATAACAACTTACCTATTTTTTTCACCTCATTTTTTTATCTTATCCAAATTCACATAATGCATGTAATCCTAATAAAAAAGCATTCAAATCAAAAACAAAGAACTCAGACTTCTCAATGATTAAAAATACCTAATTTATAAAAAATTAAAATCGCACCCTAATTTCACACCAAAATCGAAAAACGAATCAAACTTTCAATAAATTTTAAACCCTAATTTCTAAAAAAAAGAAAAATTCAAACACTCGCCGAGAGAATCCCATCAACCCATCGAGTAGGGTCTGCGGCTTGATCAACATATCCTCAATAAACTCAAAACACTCATCCAAATTCACATAATACATGTAATCATAACAAAATCAACATTCAAATCAAAATAAAGAACTAAAACTTCTCAACGATTCACACATTCACCTTATTAAGTTGAAACCACTCATAATAAGGCGATCAATAAGAGATGAGACTATATGGAAATAGGAAATGACCTAAAAAAATATCAATCAGCTTTTCTTTATTTGCGCCTCAACCAGAGGATCCTCAAACACCCGAAGACTTAAGGCCACCAATTCTCATTGAAATACCTAAACAAAACAAATCCCAAAACCTCAATCACAAACCAAAACAAAGGAAAACACAAATAAATAAAAAAATATACAAAACCGATGGCAAAAACCATAGCATCTTAGGGTTTGTGTAATGACGCGAGAGAAGCTGGCGCCAAGTGATGGAGTTTCAAATGAAGGGCACGTAAGGAGGATGCTGCCTTCCACATCAGCAGATTGTAATGACATTCAAGGGAGAGACGTGGCTAACAAAGCAACCATTGCTGGACGTGGCCAGAGAATCAAATGGAGGAACTCTCGTTTAAAGGAGTTCGTCACAGGTGATGACGTGTACCAATGAAGAGAAGACATCGGGAGAACTACGAGAAGGTTTGTTAATGCCAGCTGGAAAGGGATATAAAAAAGGATGAAGAGAAAGGAGAAGGGGTATCGTTGGTCTGAAGGTGGTTAGGGTCTGGTCCTATTTGTCTGTGGTTTCCGGCGAGCTTCGGCGGGGATCTCCGACGATGGATCGGAAGGGAAGTTAGCTTCCCATTGTCTTCTGATTCTTTGTCAATTTCTGGATTGATTCTCTGTTTGTTCCTAGAATTTCTAATCTTTGATTTGCTGTGAAACTTGTGGAACTTGCCAATCTCTGAAAGAAATTCTATTTCCTTTGAACATTATGATGATTTGTGACTGAATTGTGAAAGGATTCTTAATAAACTGTGATATGAATTCAAGGCTCTTAGTTTGGTTCCTTAATTGATTGAAATTCCATAACATTTTGGTGCTTTCGTTTGATCTCTGGGGAGATTTTGTTCTTCTTCATGGCGGAATCCACGAGTATGAAGGATATTACAGCCCGATTCGATACTATGATGACTGATATGGATCAACATGAAGAGAGACTTTTGGCAGCCATGAATCAGCGTGATGAATGTGTGAATTTGGTAGAACAAGCTCTCTCTCTCGATTATCTCTAATTCTAGAGAATAATCACACTCAGTTGTAGGACAATGTGACTACTTCAATATCAGTTCAACCAACAGTGATTAGAGAAGAACAGGACTGTCATGCTATTCCTTCTGCTCATATGAGAGCAATTAGATTGGATTTTCCCCGTTTTGATGGTTCCGATGTGCTGCAGTGGATATACCAAGCTAAACAATTCTTTGAGTATTTTGATATTACTGATCCTTATAAGCTCAAGATTGCTCAAATACATTTTGAGGGACCAGTTATCCTTGGTATCAGATGATGAAGAAGAATGGGTATTTTGTCTCATGGTCTCGGTTTCTACAGGCTTTGGAATTTGCTTATGGACCTTCTGCTTATGAAGATTCAGGTTATGCCTTGTTTAATTTATCTCATGATGGCACAGTTGCTCAATATTATGATACATTCATTGCATTGGCAAATAGAATGGAAGGAATGTCACACAAAGCATTGTTGACTTGTTTCATTAGTGGTTTGAAGAAAGATATTCAAAGGGATATCATTCCTTTAAAAGCCCCTGAGTCATTACCCTCAAGCTATGCAATTAGCTCGATTGTATGAAGACAAATACACTGATAAATGTTCAGTAGTTGTTAAAGGATCTTCTAAACGTGTTGTTTTTTTCCGCTGACATTCAATGCAAAGAATAGCTCTTTTAGGCCAAATCAAGGAATTTCTCACTGCTCCTAAATCTTGTAAATTCACGTGAATCGTTCAGTAGTACTACCTCACAGACTCACATCGGGTCCCCTAGTTCTTCTCACTTTTAAGAGAATCGCTTTATGAAAATGCAATTAAGACGTGCCAAAGTCTTATGTTTTAATTATGACGAAAAATTCTCTCCTACTCATAAATGCCCAAATAAAGGGTTGTTGTTGTTACAATGGGATGAGGATGCTATTATCGATGAAGAGGTTCTCGATGGCATTAGTGCTAATTCAAGGACTATTCCCACTCGATTTTACTGTGGGGTTTGAACATCCTATAGTTTCTGAGGAATCTTCCACTAAACATTCATTGAATGCTATGAGATTTATTGGGGTTATCAATGGGCATCAAGTTCAAATTTTATTGGATGGGGGAAGTGATGACAGTTTTATGCAGCCTAGGTTGGCAAAATTTTTACATTTAGATGTGTAACCAAGTCCTCCTTTCAAAGTTCTAGTGGGTGATGGTTCTTGTTTACAGGTTGAAGGCATGATTCAGAACTTACAAATTCAAGTACAAGGCCATTTGTTGCAACTTCCAGTGTATTTGCTTCCTATTGAAGGTGTAGAAATTATTTTGGGTGCTGATTGGTTGTCAACCTTGGGATCTCATATTATGAATTACAAAGATATTTACATCCAATTTTATTCTGATGGCAAATTCCTCACTATTAATGGTACTAAGAATTTTGGACCTCATATGACATCTCTTCATCAGTTGTATCGATTGTGTAGGTCCAAGGCAATTTTTGTTTGCTATTCTTTGTCAGTTAAGGAAGATAATTTGTAGTCCTTCTCACAACATCTTCGGGAGATCCTTTTGTTCATTCCAAGTACAACTTCGCCTCCTGTTGATATACCGCATGCATTGCAACAAGTGCCGCTCAAATATCAAGGTGTATTTTCTATACCTACAGGATTACCTCCATCCAGGGAATTTGATCATAGAATCATTCTTCAATCTGAGGCACAACCGTGAAGGTGAGACCTTATCAAGATCCCTCACTACCAAAAAGAATGAGATAGAAATCATGGTAAATCAGATGTTGCAGGATGGCATAATTGATCATAGTATAAGTCCTTATTCATCTCCCTCGCTCACAGTGAAAAAGAAGGATGGTACTTGGAGATTTTTGCATGCACTATAGGGCATCGAATGCCTTGACTATTAAAGATGCATACCCAATACCTACAGTTGATGAATTGTTGGATGAATTGCATGGTGCACAAATTTTTTCAAAACTAGATTTAAGATCTGGTTACCATCAAGTCTTAGTTCATCCTGATGATAGACATAAAACAACATTTAGAACACATCATGGGCACTTTCATGGTTGGTGATGCCCTTTGGATTATCAAATGCCCCAACAACATTTCAAGCTCTAATGAATGGAATTTTTCAGTTTACAATGCGCGGATATGTTCTTATATTTTTTGATGATATTCTGGTGTATAGTAAGGACTTGGATAGTCATTTGGAGCATTTAGAGCAGGTCCTTTTGACACTACAACAACATAAATTGTTTGCAAAATATTCTAAATGTTGCTTTGGGTGTTCCAAATTGAGTATTTGGGGCACATTGTATCTGCTAATGGTGTGCAAATGGACAAGACTAAAATTGAGTCTATTTTACAATGGCCTGAACCTCAAAATGTTAAACAGTTGAGAGGATTTTTGGGGATCAGTGGCTATTATCGGAGGTTCATTAAGAATTATGCCCTTCATGCTCAACCTTTAACTGACTTGTTAAAGAAAGATTGTTTTAGTGGAGTTCTGCAGCAGCAACAACATTTTTGGATTTGAAAAGGAAAATTTCTGAGGATCCAGCTTTGAAATTACCACGTTTCAATAAGCCATTTATGTTGGAAACAGATGCTTCTGGGACAGGCATTGTTGCAGCCTTGAGTCAAGCGAAATATCCAATAGCTTATTTCTCGAAGAAATTAACTCCTTTAATGCAAAGAAAATCAGCTTATGTAAGGGAATTGCATGCAACATCGAAGCAAGAATTCAAGTTCGTACATTACCTCGCTTGGCCATCAATTTACCATTAGAACTCGATTAGGAGGCATTGAGACATCTTGGGCAACAGTAATATTCATACTCCGTAATAATAATGGGCTTCCAAAGCTCATGGGCTATAATTTCAATATTGAGTATCGACCGGCAAGGACAATTTGGCAACTAATGCATTATCTAGGTGTTTCCAAAATGCACATATCAATTTCAAGTTGTTCCTTGCAAATCTCGTATACAACAACTTCAATAATAGGATAAATTTTTGTATTGACAAAAATTCTGAAATTCACCACATACCAATACGGATCCTACATTTACTTGGCAATAGAATTTATTATGGAGGAGAGGGAAATTGGTTATTCCTGATGATAAACAGCTAAGAACTCAATTGTTACATGAATTTCTTTGTACACCTCTTGGTGGTCATGCAGGAACCCTTCGGACTTATATGAGGATGGCTCAACAATTTTACTGGTTAGGAATGCTTAAAGATGTTAAGCAATTTGTTAAAGCTTATATGGTTTATCAGCAAGCCAAAGCAAGTCATACTCACCCTGTTGGACTTCTTCAGCCCTTGCCAATTCCTCAACAGATATGGGATGATTTGACTATGGATTTTATTGTTGGTTTGCCAATATCAAAAGGATATTCTGTTATCTTTGTGGTTGTTGACAAATTATCTAAATTTGGCCATTTTATGCCTCTCAAAGCTGATTTTTTTAGTACTGTTGTTGCTGAAACTTTCATTAATAAGGTGGTCAAATTACTTGGAGTTCCTAGGAGTATCATCAGTGACTGAGACAAGGTTTTTCTCAGCATATTTTGGCATCATCTTTTTCAGCCCTATGGGTACTACTTTTATCAAGATTCTACAAAGATACCATCCATCACCGATGGTCAAACGGAGGCATTGAATAAATGTATTGAGCTTTATCTCCATTGTTTTGTTTCTGAAAATCCCAAAGTCTGGGTTGAGTTTTTATCGTGGGCTCAATACTGGTATAACACCTCATACCGGTCCAGTTATGAATTCACTCAATTTCAAATAGTCTATGGCCGGGATCCTCCAGTTCTGATTTCTTATACTTCAAGTGAATAAGATAATTCTGATGTTACAGTAATGTTGCAGAAAAGGGACAGGGTCCTGCATCAATTGAAATAGAACCTTTTGAAGGCACAGACTAGGATGAAGAGATTTGCTGATAAGAATCGCTCTGAAGTTTCATTTTCTGTGGGCGATTAGGTATTTTTGAAACTTCAGCTCTATCGGCAACATTCTCTAGCTTTGAGAAAGAATCGGGTTAAGTATGCAATATTTTGGTCCATTTCAAATAATTCAACAAGTTGGACAAAGTTGCTTATAAATTGCAAATTACCGTAAGATAGTTGTATTCATTCAGCTTTTTCACGCTTTCTATTAAGGAAATGTGAGGGAGATCCCTTTGGCACAAGCAAGTACATTATCTCTCTTCCATTGAAATCAATTGCTGAAGGTCCATTCTTACAACCTGTGGCAGTTCTCAATTTCAAACAGGTATTACGAAATGGGAAAGTGTGTATTCAGGCATTGATTCAATGGGGAGGGTGTCAGGATGGTGATAATTCTTGGGAGGATTGGGAATGGATTAAATCTCAATTTCCTGGCCTTGGGGACAAGGCCAATTTAAATGGGGAGGGTATTGTAATGGCACGAGAAAAGCTGGTGCCAAGTGATAGAGTTTCAAATAAAGGGCACGTGAGGAGGATGTTGTCTTCCACATCAGCAGATTATAATGACATTCAAGGGAGAGAAGTAGCTAATGAAGCAACCATTGGTGGATATGGGCAGAGAATCAAATGGAGGAATTCTTGTTTAAAGGAGTTCGTTACAGGTGATGACGTGGACCAATGAAGAGAAGACATCGGGAGAACTGCGAGAAGGTTCGTTAATGCCAGCTGGAAAGGGATATAAAAAGGGATGAAGAGAAAGGAGAAGAGGTATCATTGGTCCGAAGGTGGTTAGGGTCTAGTCCTGTTCGTTTGTGGTTTCCGACGAGCTTCAGCGGGGATCTCCGACGATGGATCGGAAGGGAAGTTAGCTTCCCATTGTCTTCTGATTTTTTTGTCAATTTCTGGATTGATTCTCTGTTTGTTCCTAGAATTTCTATTCTTTGATTTGCTGTGAAACTTGCCAATCTCTGAAAGAAATTATATTTCCTTTGAACATTATGATGATTTGTGACTGAATTGTGAGAGGATTCTCAATAAACTATGATCTGAATTCAAGGCTCTTAGTTCTATTCCTTAATTGATTGAAATTCCATAATAGTTTGCCACCGCCGATGGGGTTCTAGAGTACGTCATAGAAATCAGTTTCCCAGCAAAGAATAATGGAGAAAGAGATGACATGGAGAACTAATGGCCGATGGACACATATTACACTCATTTAATTCAAAATGCAATCCAAACCAAAGTTCATTGGAGCGAGACAGAATCCATACATTCGGCCTCAGCATACCGAAATAAGTCCTAGACGGAGAACAGTTTCTTAACCATAATTCTCTATCATCGATGAAATCCAACTCAATCAAAGAGAAGATCAAGATCAACAACAACAACAACATTAGAAGAAAAAGGATTGGGAGAAGCAATGGACCTAGTGATGGGCTTGGAGAGACCTCTCATGTCCATCTTGCAGCATCTCATGGACATCCCTGATGAGTTGGATAAGACCATGACTCCAATAGACATGAAGGAACTCCCTTGATCTTACGTCTATGAGGAGGATATGCCTAGGGTTAAGCCAGGGAAGATCAAGGTCCATGTTGAGGATGAGAATGTGCTTGTGATTAGTGGTGAGAGAAAGAGAGATGAAGAAGAGGAGGATAGGAAGTACCTGCAGATGGAGAGAAGGGCTGGCAAGTTCATGAGAAAGTTCTCGCTTTCCCGAGAATGCAAATGCGATCCGCCCCTCATCGTGGTTGGCAATCGCCTCCCTTATCTAACTCCTTCATATGCAAAAAGCCTTCCAGCCGGGTTCCTTCGAATCAAAAGAACTCATCAGTGAACTTGAGAGCAGCAGTAGGGGAAGAAGAGGAGGAGCAGAAGACCGAGATGGAGGCTATTGGAGAGGTGGATAATGGAGGCGGAGAAGGAGAGAGAAACTCAATGGGAATTTTGGAGACCTAAGGTTAGAAGAGCAACCATCAACCAATTAAAAAAATAATTTTTATCTCGCCAACCACAAAGCAAGCTCAAATGGCCACTCAAAAAACTAGAATGAACAGTATTATTTGGGCATAGAATTAAGATGAAGTATATATATATTAGAACTTTTTTGTTTAGCTTTTTATACAGGGCGACTCAAAAAAAAATCAAAGGCCCTAGTGAGACCATATGAAAGTTGCATATCACTGATTCACCACCGTAACCTTTGACCCATAAGCTTTTATAATTTTATTTTTAATAATTTTTTATATAAAATCATAATTTTTCTTTTCTTCATCAAACTGATTTCAAGTTTTCAACTTTTCACATATGACCTCATGCTAATAGAGCATGTGTTAGTCAAAAACCAATCCCACTAATAAAATGGCTCACCAAACCGTTTGCTTAAAGCAACGGCTTAATCAAATGGCACTCATAAACTAAAGGATGAAGGCAGTCAAATTTGGTGGCTTAGTAGGTGAAAAGCACTTTGCATTCTCCTATAAATAAGTGCTGAAATTCTCATTTTTCAACACAGCAGAGAGAAAAGAAGAGAGAGAAAAAGTGAGAAATTAAAGAGAAAAGAAGAGTGTGAGAAAATATTTTTGAGATATTTAGTATTTATCCTATTATAAGAGAGAATAATAGTTTTTCTCTTTGTTATTAAAAAGAGTTTATAATTCTTGAAATTTTCTCACGTAGTAAATTCTTGTATCTTTGTCCATAATTTTTACCTTAATTATTTAGGAGTTTTTCACGTAATATTTTTGTGTCTTTTACTTTTCAGTATTATTTTTATTTATTTTGCTGCGGTATTGCTCTATTCGGTTCTACGTTTTATAACATTATGAAACCTCACGAGCATAAATGAGTTCACTAATCACAAAAAGATCTTGTGTGACTCCTTAGATGAGATCTCAGCTTTCAGTTGTGTTTCCAAGTGATTTTCTAGGATGGAGAGATAATTTTTTTCTAATTAAATTGATGAAATATTGAAAAATTTTAACTAGCCATTAAACAATCCCCTCCCCCCCTTGTTTAAACTTATATACATATTCTTAAAACTTCAAAAGTTCAATATAGTATCTAAAACCTATCTGTTTTTATTGAAGCTCAAATGAGGTTTTTTTTTCATTGTTTTAATAATATTTATGCATTTAAATCTATTTAATAGCAGAACATAAATAAAATCATATAAAAAAGACATAAGAAAAAAAAAATTGGGGTTTCTATACAAAAATGGATGATAGTTGATTTGTGAAAACTTATATACACATTCTTAAAATTTTAAAAGTTCAATATAGTATCTAAAACCTATCTGTTTTTATTGAAGCTCAAATGAGGTTTTTTGTTCATTGTTTTTAATAATATTTCTATTTAATAGCAGAACATAAATAAAATCATATAAAAAAGACATAAGAAAAAAAAACATATTTGGGGTTTCTATGCTGTGTATATCATTAAATCTATAAAATTATTGAACATAAATAAAATAATAATAAAAAGACAAAAAAGAATTATGGATCATTATAAAAATTAAATATATAATTTTAGAAGCAATATTATTTCATTAAATATGTTAACGAGCTGCCGGGAGCATGAGAAATAATTTCAATTATCCGAAATATATAATTTTCATTTTTTATTTTTCAAACGCTGACTTAATCAATATTAATCAAAATAAATATTTTAAACTTTTATTATATTCTTATAATAATATTTATTACCAACATTAATATTTTTAAAATTAATTATTAAAAATATTAATTTAAATAATTAAATATTGAGAAAAAAAACTATAAGAGATAAATTTAGTGTTTGGTTGAAATCATGGACTATTTCATTTGGCAAACAAAGCCAAAACATAGTCATTATATATATATATATATATATATTAGATAAGATATAAATATTTTTGTAACTAAGTTATTTTTACAAAAAAACAAGTATATAAAATAAAACATTAATTTCTCAAGTAATGAAGGGAAACAAATGAGTCACTTGCATCTTTTGTTAAAATATATATGTATTACATGAATATATAATGAAAATGAATAAATCCTTTTCAAATATTAAAATGAATATCTTCTGTTAAACATAACCAGAAATTTCCAAGGTTGCAAATGATTTTAGCTCAATTTTAATAAAAATTTATTATATAAATTCAGTGCATTATACTACACGTATTGGATATTTAACACATATCAAAACATTTTTAAGACAAATAAGCTATACGTGATTTTTTACATTTATTTTTTATTTTTCAAATGAGTATAGTTGTTGATACTAAAATATCTTTTGAACTCTAAACATTAAGTGGTGTAAAAAGCTGTAAACGACCCAATATACATACATACATACATACATATATAAATATATATATATACATACTTTTATTTTTTTTTAATAAAAATGATACATAATAAATAAGGATATGAAAATACTTATTTACGTACTATGATGGAGGAAGACGTCGAGGAGGACTGGACCTTCCCGTTACTTAATGACGAGGAGGAAGATGACGTTGGTCATTCCTCGCCATTGAGGGAGAGGTTGGGCACTCGGCTGGTATTCACCATCGAGGAAGAGGCTGTCTATGAACCGCTTTTGCTTCCTTCTGGCAGGGAGCTTTGGGGATGCAAAGCCGTTAGGTCGGCACGCAGTGGTTGCGGGCCTGGGAGAAGATTTGTGCATGAGATCTCCTCAGATGAGAAGGGGAAGCAACTGTGGCCAGAGCAGACAAGCGTGCAGGTCAAGAGGGTGGTTGAGCCTTGCTCTCGCCCCAAGGACGGAAGTAGATGTGTTCCGCCGGTGGTGAAGAGTGTTGTCGGTGCCGAGGTAGAATGGCAACTCTCTTACCTTTGGAAGGAGAAGGTAGCATGCAGAGAAAGGGTTGGACCCGTAGTAGAGACTCCGACGGTGGTTGAGCATAGCTCCCACGCAGGCACCCAAGATGCATTCTCGGAGGTTATTCTGGCAGTGGTTGAGCACAGCTCACACAAAGGCGGTCAAGATGGTTTTTCGGAGGTATTTCCGGCAGTGGTGGAGCTTAGCTCCCACGCTGGTGGTGGGGTTGCGCGAGAGGGGATAGATGCGTTGACGACTGCATGTCCGTCCATGGTTGTTCAGAGGTTGAAGGTAACGCAGGGGGTGGTGGAGCCTTGCTCCCAACGGGTGGTCGAGCCTCGCTCCCACGGCCCGGCTCGAGCGAGGGCTCCCTCACCGTTCGCGGGTGCATATATGTTGGACCGATGGTCAATCCAGTGATCCTGAACGAGGGGCCTTTCGCCTGTTGGCTCGGCCTCCTGAGCGCCGTTCGATCTTTGAAGCGGGGAGAGGTGTGCTGCAGGGTACGAAGGAGCGTCGTGTCGAAATCGGGAGCTCTCGTACGCTGCATGGGCAGAAGCAGAACGTGGAGAGGCACGTTAAGGAAGCTGCGGTTCAGTTTAAGGAAGGAGAGGAACTGGTTAAGGCTCCCAAAGTTTGTGAGGTGCTGCCGGTTCAAGATAGTGGGCCAGGTGTCTTGACCAATTGCTCTTTTGAATTGGTGCTGGGACAGGATAAGGAAGTTAATTTTAGTGACAAGTCTTTGGATGCTCCATTGGACTGTTTGGCTGGGCCCACTGAGGATATGGGCCGATTGGTATCTGTGGACCCAGTTCTTTTGTGTGAGGTGGATCATCAAATGGACCGGGTCAGTGGGAATTTAAGGAGTGGTGGGCCAGAATGGGTTGTTGGGCCTGATGGGAGTAAGGAGAAAGCTATGGGGGCCTTTACAGAGGTAGCGGCCGCTAAGGTGGGGAGTGACATTTCACAGGGACAGCCGCTGTCAGGGGTTAATTTCAGAGATAAATTGGTTGTTCCTTTTGTGGCTCCACCGATGGGATTTGTGTGGATGGAACCCTGTGATGCCATCCGACGTTGTCTGGATTTTGTCTGGATTTCAGGGTTCCATGTTAATATAAACACTTGTTAATTAATGATTTCAGAGATAAATTGGTTGTTCATGTGGCGACCTGTTTTGTTGTTGTTTTATGTATGTCTGTTCCCCTATTGCTCTTCTATTGTTACCACATCTTGTGGTGTGTGTTGTAGTCCTGGGTCTGTTTGGGTGTGGTTTTTTGTGGGTGTCTGTATCTGTTCTCTTTTTAATTGAAGTGGTTTATCCACCTTTTCAAAAAAAAAAAAAAATTGAAAATACTTAAATATATTTTTAGAAAACTAAAAAAAATTAGAGTGTTTTTTAATATATATTTTATAAGTGTTTTGATAGAAATTATGAAGTTAAAAAAATAGGCATCAAGTACAAATAGTAAGTTAGTCATATTCACATATATGAATTAAATTAAGCATAAGAACTACGAACATCTTTTGTCAGAATTAAAAACTTTGGTTGAATTCAAAATCATTTAAACTAAAATTGAAAATTTGTATTTAATTGAAACATTATCAATGAATTAACACAAATGAAAATTTCCAACTATTTTCTCTTCAAAAAAATAATTTGAGAGTGGAGAAGCATGGAGAACCTCTTTGACAGAGTCCTCAAAATTGTTCTTTTTATTACTTTTAAAATCCACGTAAGAGCTCGAATTTTTCGGCGTAACCATTGTTCTATCTAAATTCTTTTTTTAATTTAAGAAATGTAGCAGCTAATTTATTGAAAAAAGAGTACCAAAATACAAAAAAAAATGTTTATAAAGTTATTTATCTGACACAGTGATTCATCAAAATCATTATATATTTAACACAGCATTGCAAGATTATTGGCATAATGGAGATATCAAACACAGGCAATAAATTTCAAAGGAAAGCAAGCAAATTTATTTTATTATTAATAATACTGATACAAGGATAGTCCATTCATTTTGAAGAAACAAACAGCATAACCAGTGCATTAAGAAGAGACACAAAGATAGTAGTACAACATGCATCCATTATTACATTAGTAATAATTAATGGAAGCTAGTTTTGAGGCTTTGGCTGCAGGAATTTAGAGAACCATTTTGCAGAGTCTTTTGGTGTGCGTTCCAAAGTGTTATAGTCCACATAATTGAGCCCAAACCTCTCCGTGTAACCTTTCTCCCATTCATAGTTGTCCATTAGAGACCATGCAAAGTATCCTTTCACATTTGCTCCCTCCCTGAAATCATTAATTAACAAGTGTTTATATTAACATGAACAATGAATAGTAGTTTAATTAAATTCTGTCTTTGTTTTCAATGAAGAAAATAAGAAGATATGTGAATACTTGGTTGATTACTACTGTTCTTAGCTCTGCCTGTTTTAATTTCTTGTGTTTTATTGAATGATGTTTCTGCAGTACTTGTTTAGTGTTGTCCTTGAATATATTTGTATTGATTAATTGCTTGTATTTCATCAAATGCAGATGATAATTAACAAGACAAGTCAGCAGACAAATATAGCTTCTTTGAATACTTGGTTTAGTGTGGTTCCTGAATCTATTGATGTTTAATTTCTTGTATATCCTTAAAAACAGAAGAAAACAGAGATAGATCAGCAGATGAACATTGTTTCAGTAGAACTTCTTATTTATGTTTTAAAGTTCCTACTCTTTGCTTGAATGAAGAATATATAAGACATACATATACAGAAACAGATAAACATCATTTCAAAGATGATTATTTAGTATTGTTTTCTTATATTTACTAAAACAGAATAAGGAAACAAAGATAAATTTAGCTGAAAAAACATTGGCAATTACCTTATGGCATCACAAATTTCAGCTAGATGAACTGCAAAGTAGTTCTTTCTCATTTCATCAGCCAGAGCTTCCTCCTTCGGGATGTCAGACTTGTCAACATTGCTAATTCCTGTTACCATACAAGATTTTAATGTTAGACATACTAGAATACTAATTCTTATATTTTTCTATTATATTTGGTTAATGCTCTACCATTCTCAGTAATGTAGATTGCCGGGTTTTCATATCGCCTCTTTATATATAACAGTAGGTCTCTGAGTCCTCTTGGATATACATAAATCCAGCTTCCATTCTGCTTATTGAAAATTCATAACATAATGAATCTGTATATATATATATATATTCTCTGCTTTTAATGATAAACACTACTTACCGATTCACCAATAGGAACCCCATCTTTGTCCGCTGCAGTAAACGTTAAAAATACTAGTTAGAAAAAATTAGCCAAATAAAACTCTTTAAGTTTTTGAAAGAACTTGCCTAATTGTTCGGCATATGATTCATTGATATGGAGGAAAGGAGGTGCTTGAGAATACGGTACTTCACGAGCATATCTCGCCGTATAGTAATTGATACCGATGAAATCATATGATCCTTTAATCATATCTGCTTCTTCTTTACTGAATGTAGGCAGTCTATTCCTCACTATAGCTCTCATGTTAAATGGATAATCTCCATGCATCAATGGATCCAAGTACCTTAACAAAATATCATCAATAACATCAAACATAAAGTTCTAAGTTCATATATATAATATATACACACACTGACCATGCAAGCATGAAATCCAAAGCTCGGCTTGCCGCCTCGACATGTTTGTGTGTTTGGTCATAAGGATGATACCACATACAAACCAAAGTGATCCCGACTTGTCCTCCTTGCGTTCCCTGGAACGACAAGAAATTCATATTCATGTATACCAAATTAATTGATTGCGAGACTATTAATATTGTTACATAACCTGATACTTGTCTTTGTAAAGTCTAGCGGCAGCTCCGTGAGCGAGCAGTAAATTATGTGTGACAATGTAAGGCTCGACGATTGAGTTACCGACTGAACAACCAAGATCATGTGAGCACCGTCCGGGCGCGTGCTGTCCAAGACCATATCCCATGCTACTGAAAGTCCATGGTTCATTCAAAGTGATCCAATGCTTAACTCTGTCTCCGAACTCTTTGAAACAAATTTCACAATAGTCCTTAAAATCAAACCTGATTAAAGCCTTTGATTAGTGATGTTTAACACTCTTTTTTACAATCAATTATGAATTTTATAATATTATTTACATTATCTTTTTATTGAGAAAGCCTCCGTATGCATCCTCAAGAGCTTGAGGGACATCCCAATGGAACAGTGTGACATAAGGTGTGATGCCTGTTTAATCATAAATTAAATTGATTAAATATGTAATTAATTAAGGCTTTAAAAAAAACAAAAAAAGTGAATATGCAAACCATTTTTGATTAATTCATTGATGAGATTGTTGTAGTAGTTAATTCCTTCTTGATTAATGCCACCTTTCAGTGATCCCTCTGATAAAAATTAACAGAAATAAATTTAAAAAAATGATTAAGTTGGGGAAATATAATTTTAGAGATTAAATAAATACATACTTGGTAGAATGCTTGACCATGAAATGGAGAATCTATAGGAATCTAAGTTCATGTCCTTCAACAACTTCACGTCTTCCTATAAATAGTTAGAAGTTAAAAACTAATAAAAAAATTAAATAAAAAATTGGCAAAAATAAATTTTGAAGATTACTATTTGTATGCCAATATATATATATATATATATATATATATATATATATATATATATATATATATATATATATATATATTATTTGTAAATACTTTTGTATCGATGATATGAATCCACGCCAATATTTCCATTGCTCCTGTCATCAATTTTTTCTGCAAAATATTTTAAAAAATAATTAAACATGCTCATAATAAATTTAATAAATGTTGTTATAAATATAAAGGAGTTTTCTTGTTGGTATTTTATGCTGTATTGAATTATATATATATATATATATATATATATATATATATATATATATATATATATATATATAGAATTTTTATATATATAAATATAAATACTGCCACTGAAACTAATTTTTAAAAAAATTGTCAAACACTTTTTATTTATTCATTTATTTTTCATTCATTTACTTATAGATTTATTTATATTTCTTTGATTACAAATCAACTGTAAATTTTTAAGATTTTTTAAAAGATAGGTTGATCTTTTAATTTTTTTAGTGGGCTTCTGTTTAATATATATATAGTTTTAGACAAGTATTAGATTACCTTTCTTTTGTTTGGGGGGTGGGGGGCATAATAAAAAATTAGAAAATCAAACCCAGTGATTATTATGCAAATATTTTCTTGTTAATTAATAAATTCAAACTTATTTATTCTTATATTAACTACTGAATTAAGAAGAAGAGGTGTTCATTATTCATTGCAAGATATAAATATGTACATACCAGGGTGTTGTTGGGCGAAAGTGTCCCAAATGCTTGGCCCTCTCCCTCCTTCATTCCAAGCTCCTTCTATCTGCAACAAAAACACACACAAACATTTTTTTAGTGCAAGATCAATAAAGAGAAAACCAAAAACATCCTCTTGACTAAAAACTCAAGCTTCATATCTATTGTCCATAACTCTTACAAAATAAAAGTAAAAATCCATTACCACCTTGTTTATGATGATTCTTTTCTCCCTTGTTTTAATATTTTTAAAAAAAAGTTATTACTTGATTACTATGAACTCTTCAACAAAAATTTTTTCTTGTTTTTTTAAATACTTATATATCATGAGAAAATAACCTGATAAGCAGCAGTGGCAGCACCAAAAGCAAAGCCAGGAGGGAAGCTCTGCCTGCCAAAAGCCACAGCTGCATCAGTAGTGGTATGAGGAGCACTGGTTTGGACTGAGATATTTCCTCCTCTCAAGCACACAAAGGTGCCGCCTCTACCACTTGTTCTTCTTGAGTACTTGTTTTTGCTACTTGGTAGGGATGAGTGTTTATTAAAGGAAAAGGAAAGCCATGCTGGTTTTCCTGTGGCTAATAATGAAGTACTGGAACTAGATAGGCACAAAGTGGTGGGAGACATGGAAATTGGTTGAAAGATGGAGGCCATTGTTAATTTTTTTTCAAGTGAGTTTGGTGCACTTAAAGCAGGGCCTGTGGGTGGTCTTTTATAGGCGCAACATGTTTGAAGGAGCTTGTGGTCATTAATTATTGGAACTTTTTTTTTTTTTAACTCCAACCCCAATGAAAGACATTAATTAAACACCGTTAAATTAGAAATGAGGAGGTCAGGGATCAACTCCTTCACTCACCGCATTTATTATTTATCCATATTATAATAATAATAATAATAATAATAATCCCTCTATTTTTTTATTGAATAATCAAATCTCACATAAAGAAAGTTGTTATTTCACATAATTTAATAAAAAATTAGTTATCTTTCTAAAATTACCCCTTATTTATATCTTCACATTTCTCTCTTATATTAAATTTCAAGAAGAGAATTGAATAAGGTGTTAGGGTAATTTTGGAAAAATAATAATAAATGCTTTTTGATGTTCAAAAATGACAAATAAAAAGGAACATGGGTTTATGACAAATAAAAATGAACGGATGGAGTAATAAATAGCAATAATTATGTTCTGGGTTTAAACAAAATAGATAATACTCCCTCCATTCATAAATACATGTCGTTTTAAGAGAAAAAATCTATTCCAAGATAGTTGTCGTTTTACCATATCAAGGCAATATTTATTCTTTTCTTCCAATTTTACCCATTTTCAATTTCCTAAGTTATATAAATGAAGAGAGGAATATTTATAGTTCCAAGAAAAATACATGGTTTCAATAGAGGGATTGTTTAATAATTTGGTTGTTTTTTATGTTAAAATTTAGATAATTTAATACTATCCTTAATTTTTGTGCGACATCCTTAAACGACATATATTTAGGAACGAAAGGAGTAATAAATAGCAATAATTATGTTGTGGATCTAAACAAAATAGTTAATCTTATAAGCACTGCAAGTGATATTTTTTCGTGTCAGTCTTCATCTATAGATCAAGTGACTAATTCTAAGTCCCTATACTAGGAATGGCCATGGAATATAACGAGGGTAGTGAGTCTTTCGACTCTTTCCTCACTTATTCTTTCATCTTAGATGGGGATTTCATGTTCCCGTCCTAATTAGGCAATTAAGGAGAAGAAAAGCCTTATTCTCAACTCTGTAGAAAAACGATGCTATTTTTACCAAATAAATTTACCGAATACGATTCTCGAATGATATGGGTGCCCAACTTGTCATCCACATCCTCATCCACGTTATTATTTTTTTATATAAACTTCAAATTTAAACCTTAAAAATCCTTAAAGTCTTAAAATTAAAAAAAAAAAGTTATAAAACTATATCTAAAATCTTAAACCTAAATACTACAAAATCTATACCCTAAAAATCTAAAAACTTAAACCCTATGTAAAAAATACTAAAAACTAAACCCTAAACTCTAAATTGATAATTTTCAGTTTAGGGTTTAGGAAGGGGGGTTTTTGGTTTATCATTTATAGGTTTATTTTTTTACGTTAAATGTTTAAATTTAGGATTTAGATAATAAAGAGACATTAATTTTTTTTTAAAAAAAAGAAGAGATAAAGAAAGAATGACGTGGATGGTGACATGGATGCCAACTTGTCATCCACGTCATTCAGGAAACCTATTTGAAAAATTTATTTGGTAAAAATATCATTACTCTATTTGATATATTATGACACAATTAAAAATAATTTATAACTTTAAAAATAACATTTAAAAATATTTTTTTACCTCAATATTGACCCAAATAATTTGACGATTGAAGCAGTTGACCAAGATCCGAGACTCAGACCAGCTTGATGCCGATACTGAGTCTCATGACTATGATTTCAACCCTTGAAAAGTTAAATATATTATATATATATAATTATTTAACAGTATTGGTTGAATTTATTTAATGTTTATATATGAATAACTTGACAAATAACATAATATAAAATTTAAATCACGTTCAATACAATTTTTTTTTTAAAGTGGATAGATTGAAATAAAAGATTAAGTATTAACCAGAAACAAGGGATTACAAGAGTTCTAGGAGTAGATAACAAATAAAAACTGACAATACTGAGGATTTTATAGTATTTGGGTTTAATATTTTAGATATAGTTTTATAATTTTTTTAAATTTTAAGAATTTAATAATTTTTAAGGTTTAAATTTGAAGTTTATATTAAAAAAAAATAATGACGTGGATAAGGATGCGGATCGCAAGTTGGGCATCAACATCATTCAGAAAACATATTCAATAAATCTATTTAGTAAAAATAGCATCGCAATATTACAAAATCTATACCCTAAAAATCTAAAAACTTAAACCCTAAATAATATATACTAAACCCTAAGCCCTAAACCCTAAATCCTAAGCTCTAAACTCTAAACCCTAAATCCTATGTCCTAAACACTAAACTTTCAGTTTAGGGTTTAAGGATTGGAGTTTTGGTTTATCATTTATAAGTTTTTCTTTTATCATTAAATGTTTAAATTTAAAATTTAAATAATAAAGAGGAATTTTTTTTAAAAAAAAAAAGATAAAAAAGAATGACGTGGATGCTGACATGGATGCCAACTTAACATCCACGTCATTTGGGAAACCTATTTGGAAACTTTATTCAATAAAAATATTATTACTCTTTGGTTTAAGATTTTAGATATAGTTTTATAATTTTTTTAATTTTAAGAATTTAAGAATATTTAATGTTTAAATTTGAAATTTATATATAAAAAATAATGACGTGGATGAGGATGAGGATGACAAGTTGGTATCCACATCATCCGGGAAACCTATTCGATAAATCTATTTATTAAAAATAGTATCGCTCATATAACTATGTTTTTACTTTTTTATTTATTTATTTTAACCCTATTATATATATATATATATATATGCATGTGTCATTTATAAATGTTTACAGATTCAAAATTATAAATGTCCATGATAAATCGTTAGATTAAAATCCAACAACGACTTTTTTATCACAATAGCCATAATGCAGAAAAAAATTTCTTTCAGCTTCTATTGATCACATAAATATTATTATTGTGTTTATAAATACTACTCCAAAAGTCTCCAATCTCCCTCGCTGAGATTGACATAAACTCTATATATTAATATATATATTAATATAATTTTATTTGGGGAAAAGAAAAGTACTCTCTGAGTCTCTTTCCCTATAACATATTAATATATATTAATATAATTTTATTTGGGGAGAAGAAAAGTACTCCCGGAGCCTATATATTAATATAATTTTATTTGGGGAGAAGAAAAGTACTCCCTGAGAGCCCTTTCCCTACAACATGAAGAGGGACGGGATTCCTCTCCTCATACCCAACTCAATCATTGGCCTTTGCCAAGCTCTACCCTTTACTTTTTTATTTAAATATAAAAAAAGCGTTTTTAACCTGAAAAGTTTATAGATAAATAATGGTGTATGGCTATTTACTTATTTCAGTGTTAGTTGTGACAATTTTTTTTATCTTATTAAAGAGTTGGCACGTGCATGAGATCGCTTTTGGTTGGGTGTGAATTGATGAGATTCCTTGTTGAAAATTTAATGCAGAAAACGATGATCATGAGGGGAAATGAAATCTGCCCGCGTGACAATAATATTAGTTTTTAAAAATATATTTATCTTTGCAAATTCCATCCTCTTTTACAACATTACCCCTCAATCAATCATTGTGCATATTATATTTTTTGTATTTATAATTGGATGAGTGACACCAATCAATGATCTCAAATCTTTATATGTATATTTAAAAAAAAAATCATAAGGTATAATTAAATAATGTATAAAACATATAAAATAAAGAGAAATTAAGTTTATATTTTTCAAAAATTGGAAAATTTAGGTTATTAAGATGATGTTGTGAATAAGAAAAGTCAAGGATAGAAAGCAATGGTTTGTATTATTTTATAGCTTAACATGTATCAATTATTAAAATTAAATAAAATATCAAATATTATTTACAAGTTGTAGTAAAGTAGAAATGTATAAGAATGTCTCAGGAAGTTGACATCTGTATTTTATACTAATATGTATTGTTATTAAAATTATATTTATTTTTTAAAATAATCTTTTTTAGGTTTCTATATTGTATGTCACAAACAGGGTTTTCAGACCCGGACCGGGTGTCGACCCGGAGAAGGGTAGGGGTCAGGGGTCGAGGGGTTCAACCGAGTTGAACCGGGGTTGAACCGGGGTCAATAATTTTTATTAAAAATATTATAATTTTTAGTTATATATAATTAATAAATCAAATATTGAAGAATAAAAAAAATAAAAACATGACTTTTAAAATTTTAAGTAAGTATTTTACATAAATAAATATTGAAATACACCACATTAAAAAATGTGAAATACACCAAATAACATAAGAATAAACTAATACAAAACTAATTGAGAAACATAAAAATATTTACTAGAAAATAGTAGGTTCTCATATCTGAACTGGGCATCGACACAAAAAAAAAATTAGGGGTCAGGGGTTCAACGAGGGTCAACAATTATTATTAAAAATAATTTAAATTTTAGTTATATGTGATTAAAAAAAAATAAAATATTGAGGAATAAAAAAATTAAAAAAATAAAAACATAACTTTTAAAACTTTAAGATTTTAAGCAAGTATTCTACATAAATAAATATATTGAAGTACACCGCATTCAAAATGTGAAATACACTTATACACCAAATAACATAAAAATAAACTAATACAAAATCAATTGAAAAATATAAAAAATATTCAACTAAGAAATAAACAACTAAGAAATCCATAAAAAAAAACATAAAAGTATTTAATCTTCATAAATTCAAATACATCAAATACTATAAATATAAACTTGTTCAAATCTCCATAAATTAAATTATAAACATGAAATAAACAACTAAATAATCCACAATTATAAACAATTAAATAATTCATAGTTGAATACCCTTTGTTTACATTTTTACATTTTAACTCCCCAAAATATTAATATATTATAACATAGAATAAAAAAATTAAAAAAAATTAAAAAATTATGCAAACCCGGGTTGGTGACCCGGCCGGGTTACCGGTTCAATCCCAGTTTTAATAAAATCCGGGTTTATATATAGAACCGGACCGGTTTGAAGCCCGGGTCCTGGTCAATCCGGTCTAACCGGCCGGTCCGGTCCGGGTCTGAAAACATTGGTCACAAACAAAAAATAATAAAAGGACTCAAGTTGCAAATGACCACTTTGACCTTATCAACAAACCCATGAGCTCTTATAATGCCTTTTTTTTAAAATAATTATTTATTGTAGAATTATGATTTTATTTTTATCTAAAAACCTATTTTGTTCTTATCCTAAGCCCTAAACAAAACATTTATTTTTTTAAAAAAAACTAAGCCTTTGATGACCATTGGTTAGAGTTTTACCCATATTCTTAAATTTCAAAAGTTCTATATAATATCTAAAACCTATTTTTTATACTGTTTTAATATAAGAAGACAAAAAAATCTTAAATAATTAAGAACAAAATAAAAATATGTTTTAAATATTGATTAGAAACAATGTTATTTTATTGAATATGTTAATGAGAAAAAATTCCAATTATTAGAGCACGACATGGAAGTTTTTTAATTTAATTAATTGTAATTAAAATAAACATTTCAACATTAAAATCCCTAATAACATTATAAAAGGACTTATTTTTGATAAATATATAATTTTTAAAAAAAACCCATATCCTTGATTCATGAACCATATGTTGTTTTTGGTAAAAAATAATATTATAAAATTGGCATATCCATCTGTCAGTCAACTTGCCAGGAAAAGGACCTATTCGTGAAAAACGAGATCTTATCTACAGCTTTATTTATTTATCAGAAATAATAATAATAATAATAATAATAATAATAATAATAATAATAATAATGGAAAATTACTTTTTGATCATAAAAGTTTCATTACTTCCAAGACAACCCCCTGGCTTTTGACATTGCTAAATAACCCCTCTTTTTTTTTTGTTTCACTCTCTTTTTGACCCCTAAGC
This sequence comes from Dioscorea cayenensis subsp. rotundata, assembly GCF_009730915.1. Taxonomy (NCBI): domain Eukaryota; kingdom Viridiplantae; phylum Streptophyta; class Magnoliopsida; order Dioscoreales; family Dioscoreaceae; genus Dioscorea; species Dioscorea cayenensis. Next base: position 2,748,351 of record NC_052480.1, on the reverse strand, counting down.
TCATCCAGTCAACTTTTTTTTTTCTTTGTATTCCAGTTTTACCCCTGTAAATGGTGGGAAAAAACCACCCAGTCATATCATTGTTTTCAAAAACATACTTTGAACCATCAAATCACCCACTTTCATGTAATTTTCTCAAACACTTTTTGGAAGTCTTTGAGTATTTTATACCAGATAAAATGCTTCTTATTAAACCCTTTTTGTCTTTTTATCTAGTTTTTTTTCGACCATCTCTGCGACCGGTGCGAGAATCTCTTCCTTGCCAAGTGCACACCCTTGTTCCCAAGAGGGAAACCCTCTAAATAAGGCCGATAAGTTCCTTAGTTGGTGTTTTGCGAATTTGTCATATAATACATAGTTTAATAGCATATTAGTAATAGTGATACTAGATTTTTTTTATCCAGGTTTTCTATGGAGAGCTTTGTGTAGTTTCTAGATACAAGGGAAGAATGTGTGGTGTTGTTCATCGTGCTAATCTCTTGGGAATCAGTTCAAGCAGAGATTGTGAGCAATGAGACCTTGAAGTTTCCCGTGCAAGGGTGAAGTTTGTCACACCCGATAAATATAGGAAGGTTTATCCAATAGAATCCGAGGTTGACTTCCAGTGCATGTGCCATATGTTCAATTGTGCTACCGTCGACCTCATAATTGACACAGATGAAAACCCATTGGTCGTGCCTGTGTACACATCTCTCCCGTTGTAAATATTAATTCTTTTAGTACATGTAGTTATTAACTGATGCATAACAACTTTTCCACTTAGTAAATATGTTTTCCGCTTAAAGAGTATTGTTTCTGCTTAGTCAGTATAGTTTTCGCTTAGTCAGTATGTTTTCCGTTTAACTTATTTGTGTTTCGTCTATTTAATATATTACATGCTTAGCAATATTATTTTTCATTTACATTAAATGGTTCCCACTTATTATGCAACGCTATTGTTTAATTAATTATTTTACCACTTACTCGATCACGTTAAGTTGTTTGCGTATGTTCTCATGTTTAATACTCTCCACTAGGGATCAAGATGGCCCTGATGGTGTACTAAGACTTCCTACCTCTTCCGAGCAATTTAAACTTCTGTTGTTGGATATTGTACAATGGTTTGCAGACGCTAACCACTTAAGAGACTCACTGCAATTTAAACTTCTGTCGTTGGATATTGTATAACGGTTTACAGACGCTGATCTAGCTGGTCACAATCACAGTCGAAAGCATATGATGTCGATAATTAATGAAAACAATGTTGTTTGTGTTAGAACCAGTTTCCTGTAACAGCCAGTCACTATAGAAGCCTGTGGCCCAATACTGTTTTTTTTGGTCTGTTACTGTATCGGGCTGTACTATAACAGTCTATTACTATTTTCAATATGCACTGTAGCGCTCAATACCGTAGCTGTAGCAGTTAGCACTATAGCAAACCAGTGCTGTAGCAGCCCAAAACTTTCCTTTAAATTCTTTCTCCTTCCCTTCTTTTTTCCTCCTCTTTCTTTCTTTCTTCTTTTCGACCGAGTGCACCTAAACCCTAAAAATTTTTTCAGCGACTTTTTCCGGTGATCTAAGCATCCACTCTCTTCCTCTCATTTTCCTGAGCTCGGTAGGAGGTTCAATCCAAGGTTTTTTTTTCGTATTTCTCTCGTATTTCTTTGTTTTTAAAAATCTTCAAAAACTTTGTCGTAAAATATAGGACCGAATATAGCAGTACCGTAACAAAATAAATAATAATAATGCTGAAAAATAAAGGACACAAAGACATTACGTGGAAAACCCCTAAATAATTAGGGTAAAAGCAACGGGCAAAGATAGAAGAATTTACTAAGTGGAAAAATTTCAGGAGTTACAAACTTTCTCTAATCATAAGGAGAAAACCAGTATTCTCTCTTATGCTAGGAGAATAGACTAATTCTCTTAATATTTTCTCACACTTCTCACTCTTCATTTTTTTCTCTCTAATTTCCTCAATCTCATTTTTTTGCTTTACTTGGTTGTGTGAGGATGGAATGAGAACCTCACATATTCATAGGCCAACCAAAACCACCATTGTTGATAGGTGCACATAGAATTGGAAGCCATGGTTTAAGAAACCAACAAATGGTTTAGAGAAGCCATGGTTTGGGGTTGGTAGCCAATGGTTTGGGCTAACAATTCTCCCACTTGAAGATTTGATTAAAAAAACAAGTAGATCTTCACACCATTCTTTCTACCTTGCCATTTGATGTTGCTTAAGTCTTTGTTAGACCACAAGAGGATCGACACCATATGAATCTGTTAGCATTGATTGCTTTTGTCATGAATCTGCTAGGTTATACTTGGTATGAATCTTTTGCATGTTCACTATGCCTTTTTCTACTTTCTTACGAATGAAGTGGTACTGAACTCTAATATGTTTTGTCTTTGAATGAAATTCTAGATTCCTTGCAAGATGCAATGCACTCTGGTTGTCACAATATAGAGTGATGTTCTCTTGTTTGTACTCGAGTCCTTCCAACACCATCTTCAACCACACTACTTCTCTGCTTCTGTCATTGATGCAGCCACGATTGACTGTAGTTTTGAAACCCAATTCACAGATCCTTCTGCTAGTATGAACACATATCCAGTAGTAGATTTTCTTTTATCAAAATCACCTGCATAATCAGCATCAACATATCCACTAACAGTAAAGTCTGATCCCCCATAACATAATGCAACATTCTGAGAATATCCTTTTACCACTACTCGGGCTGTTGTGAGTCGAACCATAGGTGAAAATATTTCGTTAAAGTCAATACCTTCCTTCTGAGAATATCCTTTTACCACTAATCTAGCACGATAACGATGTACTTGATCATGGCTATTGCGCTTGATCTTGTAGACCCATTTGTTGCCAATGGGCCTTTGCCCTTATGATAGTGACACCAGTTCCCATGTCCTATTTTTATGAATAGGTTCAATTTCTTCTTCCATACTGCCATCCTGTCACGCCCCGACCCTAACTGGGCACGTGGCAATCACCACGACAACAAGGAGTGGACCCTACAACGTCCCACCTCCTAATCACCGTAAGGCTCAAACAAACCTGTTATCGTATCTCACTGAAAAATGAGACCAAATCCACAGCAGAACCAGTAAGAATTCCAAATACAACCAAAAGGTACCAATACAGGAACAGTACACAAAACTCAAGTCTAGTGGATCCATAAAGTTCACATGCACACTGCACACTAACCTAAACAACGAGGAAAAAATAGGTCACTCTACTGCTTGCCTAGCATAACCCAGTCCAACATCGTAGTCTGAGATGGAAGAAAAGAGAGTAGTGATTAACAGACATTACCAAGTGAGTGGTGTCAGCATAGATATAACAGAGTAATAAAGTATTTCAGATTGTGGTAACCACAATAATAATAACATATAGAAGTAGTTCCAAGTATTCAACAAGTTAACAGATAACACAATGATTCATAAATAGTATAGGTAATTAACATTTTTCAACACATTGAGCACTCCTCAAAATACAAGCTAGCCTCAAACAATTCCCAAGCTAATTGTGGCCATGACTAGCTACGGTACCACCAAGGTGTTTTAAGAATTTTAAAATCCAAAATGCTGCCTTCTTTGGTGTTGGCCACTGAGATTTCCGTGTGGTGACCTCAAGTTTCTTACATACCCCCTGTCAATGGCTCTGCACACCTCTTGACCAAGGTAAACTCAGCGTTGACCACGTCGCTCCCATCAGTCTAGACCGTGGAACCCCGCACTACAGTATCAGACTGAAGTCCACTGTCACCATCAAAATCCAAACGCCATAATGCAATTCTTTCTAATTCCAACTAGAGGAATCAAACATATGATGTGTAATTATGAAAATATACATCAATACAATTCCATTTGCATGTAAACATGTTTCTTTGAAGATAAATACGCATAAGTATACTAGAATCATTTTCCCAAATAACTCCATGCTCAAAATATACATATATATATATAGCAAATGAAATCTGGTTTAGCATCAAATTTAAGATATAAAACATATAGAGAAATACTATAATACTCTTATTAAATTTATGTAATTAACAATTAAACCACTCACGGAACCAGTCATCTGGCCTCGAGACGCGTTCACTGGTCGGCAATTTCCTTCCCCTTGGAAGATGCCTCACCACCTAGAATCAAGCAGGGACTCTAAGAACCCATGAACACAAGAATGGAGACTAAAATGCATGTGAATGCAATGTTACATGTCGAACATGTAACTCTAGGGTTTTTGCGGAAAACAACATCATTTTGGACCCAAGCAACATCAAACCGAAGTAAAATTAGTTCCAATGAATTTCAAGTAAGAAGGGCTTTGATTTGGATGAAAGAAATACAAGAAAAGGCCAAGGGTTTTTGGTGCTACAGTAACTTTGCTTTGTTGCAGTGTTGCTTTACAACATTCATAGAAATGAATATCAACGACACTGGCTTTGATTTGAGCCCAAAAATAACTCAAACAAAGGTTTATTTCTACGGTTTCAAAGATTTCAAAAATGATTAAATATGAAGAAAATACAAGGAGAGAACCTTGAATCGATGCCTTACCAAGCTCAAGGGATTTAGAGGAAGAGAATATGAGCGTTGATTCGCCGACAAATTTTTTTTTTCAAAGATTGGTTTTCGGCTGAATGAAGAAGAAAGCATAGAAACAGAAGAAGAAAGAAAGAAATGGATGAAATAGAGGCAGCCACATTGCTTTATCCTCTCATTCAAATTTTTTTTAAAAACAAAAAGTGGAAATGACCAAAATGCCCTTACTAATAGAAAATGGAAAGTAATGAGTCCAAAAGACCGTTTTACCCCTGGTTTGCAGCTGGTTTTCACACACAACCTACTGTGCAATCATGCAAGAATGCCACTAGTGCAAAATGACCATTTTACCCCTAATGCATGCACAAAAATTAAAAAGGCATGAGGTCAAAAACCAGGACAGGGTATCACACATCCAATGAGATGCATCTGAATTGTTCAGTGGTTCTTCAAGAGTTGATGGCTCTCCATCCTCAGTTAGAAGACAGTAAGTAATATTACCCTCCATAATATAGTCAGAATGCCAACTTGGTGCCTTTCTTGTATGAGCTGACCACCGAACTTTTGTATCTTCGGATTTAGCTGGCTATTGTACCTTGTGCTCTAGTGTAGCTTCAGCTTCTTTTTCTACCTGTACTATTGTAGTCTCTGTGCTTTCTTTTGAAGTGCTTTCACCATCTACTTGCTCTTGTTCTTTGTCTTCTATGAAGATAACATTTCTGCTGATTATAACCTTATGGGCAGTGGGATCCCATAGGCGGTACCCCTTAACTTCATCAGCATATCCTAAGAACATACATTTTCTGGCTTTTAGATCCAGCTTTGTAGTTTCTTGGGTATTGTACATTATAAATACATAAAGGTTTGAATAATCAACTGGCTTACCAGTCCACATCTCCATCGGTGTCTTCAACTCGATTGCTGTAAATAGAACCCGATTCACCACATAACATGCCGTGTTGGCTGCTTCTTTCTAGAACTTCTTGTCTAAGCCTACAGCTCCCATCATGGCTCTTGTTCTTTCCAATAGAGACTTGTTCATCTGCTCTACCACTCCATTTTATTGAGGAGTGTATGCTGTAGTAGACTGCCTTTTGATGCCTTTTTGCTTGTAGAATTCATCAAACTCTTTGCTAGTGTATTCTCCTCAATTATCAGTCTACAAACACTTGATCTTCTCTTCAGAATAAAGTTCCACTCGCACTTTGTAAAATTTGAAGACTTGAAATACATCAGTTTTCCTCTTGATAGGATACACCCAACATCTCATGGAATAGTCATCAATAAATGATACAAAATAATTTGCTCTTCTAAGGGACATAACTAGTGCTTGCCACACATCAGAGTGAACTAATTCTAGAATTTCTTTGCTTCTAGAATTAGATGTGTTAAACTTCAGTCGATGTTGTTTACTTACAATGCAATGTTCACAAAAGGGTTGTGTTACCTTTATGAGACCTTGAAGTAGATTCATCTCTGTAAGAATCTTTATTCCTTGCTCTGACATGTGTCCAAGTTTTCTGTACCATGTTATCATACATCTTTCACTTGGACCACTTGTGGCAACTGAGGCTTCTCCTTGTTATAAAGTTTCTCCCTTCAGCATATACAGATTTGCAGCTATCTTCTCTCCCTTCATGCATACAAGCGCTCCTCCAATTACCTACATGATCTTGTTCTGGACTTCAATTTTGCAATCAAGATCATCAAGTTGTCCTATAGACAACAAATTCTTCTTGAGGCCCTCCACATATCAGACTTCTTGTATAGTCCGAATCGTGCCATCATACATCTTTAGTTTGATGGTGCCAATACCAACAATCTTCAAGGCTTGACCATTGCAACTGTACACAGATCCCCAGAGATAGGTTTATAGTGATGGAACCATTCTCTTCGGGAGGTTATGTGAAAAGTAGCTGCTGAATCAAGAAGCCATACATCAGTAAATCTTTTACTTGTTGTAGTAGTTACTTCACACTATGGCTTCTCCATCATCTGAAGTGTTTGCGATATTCCCTTGAGGATTGGAATTCCTTTTATTTAGACTCCAACAATCCTTCTTCAAGTGACCTTTCTTGCCACAGTGGTAGCATTTGAAAGTCTTCTTACTCCTTAATTTTGATCTACCATGATTGTAGCTCCCACTGGATCCATGTTATGTTGGTCTTCCTCTTGTCACCGTCAAGGCCTTCGCTTGTTATGAACTTGCTAACTTGTCTTCCTTTTTCTTGCGATGACTCTCTTCCGCCAGAACAACAGCTGCAATGTTATCAAAGACTAGACTGACCGTGGGGATATTGTTTGTTAAGTTGATGATGACTTGATCATATGAATCTGGTAGACTTTGGAGTAGAATTTCCGCACGTTCACCTGACTCTATTGTATGTTCCAATGATATGAGTTGGGAAAATAGAGTGTACAGTGTGTTCATGTGCTCCGCTACTGTAATAGATTCTGCCATATGCAAAGTATAGAGTCTCCTTTTAAGGAAAATTTTGCTGATAGAACTCCACCAGCAAGTACCAGATGAAGATTGGTAATGGCGTTCCCATCCATCTCGTTCCACTTATCATCTTTGACCTCAGCTGGCCTTTCGGTGATAGCTGCTAAGCAGTTATCCTTCCTCAGGATTACCTTCATCTTCGGCTTCCACAGTGAATAATTACTCACAATGAATTTTTAAATCTCATATTTTGCCTCCATTACTTCTATTAAAACTTGTTGTAAGAGCAGTAATCAGTCTTTCAAAAGGTGAATAACAATCCAACTTATTTTTTGATGTGGAGGATCCACAAATAGTGGCAACCACAGAGCATACGATAAGTAGATATATTACACCCAGATCTAGCTCTGATACCACTTGTTGTAAAATGTAGGATCGAATATAGTAATACCGTAGTAAAATAAATAATAATAATGCAGAAAAATAAAAGACACAAAGATATTACGTGGAAAACCCTTAAATAATTAGGGTAAAAACCACAGGAAATGATAGAAGAATTTATTAAGTGGAAAAATTTCAGGAGTTACAAACTCTCTCTAATCATAAGGATAAAACCAGTACTCTCTCTTATACCAGGAGAATATACTAACTCTCTTACTATTTTTTCACACTCCTCACTCTTCCTTTTTTTTCTCTCTAATTTCCTCACTCTTACTTTTCTTCTTCACTTGGTTGTGTGAAGATGGAATGAGAACCTCACATATTTATCGGCCAACCAAAACCACTATTGTTGATGGGTGCGCATAAAATTGGAAGCCATGGTTTAAGAAACCAGCAAATGGTTTAGAGAAGCCATAGTTTGGGGTTGGTAGCCAATGGTTTGAGCCAACAAACCTAGAAATACATCTTGGTTTGGGTTTTTTTAGGCCCAAGTTGAAGCCAAGGTCTTTGTTATCATTTGTGTGAGTGTTTGTATAGAAATTTCTTGTTTAGGTGTTGTAAATCGGAACATAACCATTGTTTAAGGCCGGTTTTACTGTAGTAATTTCTTGGTTATTGTAGCAAACCCGAGGCAACTGTAGCACTGAAAAACTTTGACCTTTTCTTGTATTTCTTTAGTCCAAATTGAAGCCTTTCTTACTTGGAATTCATGGGAGATAGGTTTACTCCAGTTTGAGGTCGTTTGGGTCCAAAATAGCATCGTTTTTCTCTAAAACTCTAGAGTTACATGTTCGACATGTAACCTTGAATTCACATGCATTTTCATCTCCGTTGTTGTGTTCATTGGTTCTTCGATTCCCTATTTGTTTCTGGGTGTCGTAGCATCCTCTAAGGGGAAGAAAATTGCCGATCAGTGAGTGCGTCTCGAGGCGAGATGACTAGTTCTGTGAGTGGGATTATGAAGCATGACTCTATTAGAAGATTACCCATATGTATATGCTTATATAATCTATTTTGCTTAATGAGTTTTTGTGGATGATCATGATTACTTTTAAGAAGTTTTAACCCTAGGAGTTTAATTGTTTCGTGTTTCTTTTATGCAATTTGTGTTCAAATGAAAAGAATTTTCGTGTTGTTTCTTGTGTTGGATTATGAAAGTGATTTGTGTCAAAAGCTTGAGTTTTGCTTGTGCTTTTATCATTTCTGTGTGGAAATGGTAGATATTTTTATTGTCATAGTTATGGACTCCTCGTTGGCAGATGCATGTTTGTATTACTTAGTTGGTGACAACCTGCTACTGTAGGTGGTTTTCATGGCCAGCTTGTTGAGGTTGCGTGGAAGACCGACAAACTTATTGGTCCTGTTCAGGTTGGAGTATAGAGCATTGACTGGATGTTCATCGAGAAGCCGGGGTCACCACACGGTGGACCGATAGGTCAACGTTAAGGACATGAGTTTCTTGACGGCTCTGAACCTAGCCGCAACCACGGTGAAGGTTTAGGGAGATTTTTAGACCACTTTATACTGGGTGAGCATTGGGTGTTGCTTTATGCTGGGTTTGAGATTTACTCCCTTTGTGTTTCTTTTGTTGTGTCATATCAAATTTGTGGTGAGTGGGCGAAGCCCAGTTGTCGCTTTTGGAAGGGCAATCTCCCGTAAATTTGATTTGGCACTAGTGATACGTTCACTTATTGTGAAACTCATGTTATTTAACTTGTATACTTATAATTGGGAACTGCTTTGAGTTATGTGTTTTATTGCGGAAGATATGCTTCATGTTTAGCTTATTTTCATAATGTGCAACCCTATTTTCAGTATTTTATGGATTTGAAGTTGTAAAACTCTAGTTGAGGTAAAATAACTTCTTACTCTATCTTTTTGTTATATTGTATAAAAATTTGCTATTATATGATCCAGGTGCTAAACTAGATATTTTATTTGTAAAGTATAATATTTGGAGATTTTTGTTATCATTGCAGTATATTTCTATTAGGGTTGTGATAACCGCCCCTCATTGAGTAACGTTAATTGCTCACCCCCTCTTTCCTCTTTCCAGTCTTTTGCAGGCAGTAGGTGTGGCGGTGTGGCAGTGTGTTGAACATTTGATACTGTTCTCTCTATTGCATTTCTTTTCAGTTCGTGTATGTTTATTTTATGCATGCATATGTTGTTGAGACTTGGGATCCACTAGTATGTAGACAACCTTGTTGTTGGCTTATAGTATACAACTCTTAAATCCTTAGTGTATCAGCTATGCGCTATTGTTGTTGTTGCTTCCCTGTGCATTTTTGGACCCCTCTAATTCTGTTTATTACTGTGGTTACTGTTGTTGCTACTCCCGTTGTGTATCAGTGTAAATGTTGTTATTTTCTAGGTTGTTGGTCAGCCTTGCGGCGCTCCGAGGGTTGAGTGGTGGAGTGTCCCTCTTCAGAATCATCACGGCGGTTGTCGCGTTCTGTGGGCATGCGGGTTGGGGCGTGACAGTTTGCGTACTTTCTTCTTTATGTATTGCACCTATTCTGTATATTCTCATTAAGTAGAAACATTTAAGGATATATCAAATATGTTAAACAACAACAACAACAACAACTAAGAATAAGTAAAAACATATGCTAGTATATGGGAACAACTATACTTAAACATAAACGTATACATATAACTGGTCATAAGTCTAGCTAAGGGAGAAAGTATGTTGATAATTGGTAACATGACCAACTAAAAGAGAATTGTGGGGCGGGAGAAATGTGTCCTTACCGCAAGATGGTGGGGTGGGAGAAATGTGATCTCCTCGGCTGGTAGCCCTAACAAAATCTTTTTTTTCTTTGTTAGTGGAAAAGAGCTCCAAAAACTGGCACACAAAAATAAGGTAGTATGAGTGAAACCCAACACAAGAAAATATAAACCTTAGAAAATGCGTGTTAATGTATATGACTAAACGGAAACGGGTTAATTTAAACAAAAAGGGATTTAACTTAAACGGGAAACCAAATAACTAATCGTAAACGGCTATAAATACACGTGATTGGTTTTTCTACACACAAAAGGTAGTTACTCAATACAAACAGATGAGCTTAAGCGGAAAGATTTACCCTCGCATGTAAAACTATTACACAACTTCTCAATGACTTATTACCTCCTTGTCTTCTACTGATGACAACATCGATCCTAAGGACGCTTGTTTCCGGAAACTGTCTGGCCTATAGAATGATAGCCACATCTTCTATCCTGAAACTTAGTAGGCTTTCCCCAATCCTAAATTTCCTGGAGCATTCGTCATACCTTTGTAATAGGGTGGCAAGCAATCCCCTCTCTTGCAATACTAGTTTTATGTCAGTAAAGGCTACAAATGGTGTTCTTCGAATAATTTCTCACTGTCTTCCGCTAATGTGAGCCTTCAAGTCGCCCATAGTTTCCACTATCTGTATTAAGTAGGACCTCCCATTAACAAGGTTAACAACTATAGGAAAAAGCCTACGAAAAGAACAAGACATTATGCAGTATTCAGCTTGCTTAAATTAGAAGCTGTATTATTAAGCGAAAAAGCCATCTATTAAACAAAAAAATAATAATAACTAACTGATGGATATCTCTTCATATGTTCCCAACTTGCATCCCTACTTTGGAGCGCGACTATTGGCTTGTATGGTCTGAGATGAGTCTTCAAAGTTGTAGCAGTGTGAGGCGGGAGTTCTCTTGTACAGATGAGGCCGAACGAACAATCGTCTGAATAGATGGTGTTCAAAAATCAAAACTTTGGTGAAGAAAGGAAAATATTTTGGGAACTTTCTTGCAAGTAGATGAAGGACCGAAGAAAGAAAAAAGATTGAGCTAGTAATGATGGAGTTCTCTCGGGATTATCCAAAGAAAAACCACTTTTTCTTATGGTTCTTTCTTTTCAGTTTTCATAGGCCAAAGTGATTACATAGTGGGCATGATGGTCATTTCTCACCATGTGTTGGTTGTCCACAACTCCCAAAGTAAGGGCATTATTGTTCAAAAAAAAATCCCTAGCTTATTCGGTTTTTGTCCTTTTAACAGTTTAAAGCAAGGATTTAAAAACCGGACCGGTTGGTGAACCGGTTCGCGGTTCAACCGGTCCAACCGGTTCGACCGGCCGGTCCAACATTTTTTATTTTTTTAAATTTTTGTTAAAATAAGAAATATCAAAAAATCATAAAATTATAAAAAAAAATTCAAAAAAATCAACAAAAATGTCCATTCATATTAGTGAATAACTCTTGATTAATAACTCTTGACGTTATTAAAATTGTTCAACCGGATTTAATTTTTTCAAATAAATAAATATTTAAAAATTAAAAAAATAATAAATAAGTAAAAAAATAACTTCAAAAGAAAAAAAATAATAAAAAAAGATACAAAAATTACATATTGCAAATTTAAATTACCTTTTATAAGGTCACAAAGTCTTAACTTTATATAAAATTAAAAAAATTTTAAAAATACAAATATACAAGGATACAACTATACAACAAATATTAAAAAAAATAAAGAATTAAATAAAATATAAGTATACAAGTATACAACAACAATAATGATTAAAAAATAAAAACCAAACCATTGAAATGTTTGGTTTAATACATTAATACTTTAATTTTAATGATTTAATTGTTGATTAGCGTAAAATTATAAGTTAATTCTAATAAATTAATGATAATAAATCATAATATATTAATATCTTCAAGTATTTTTGCTTTGATTTTTTTGCCTTTTTTTGAAATTTAGACCGAGTTAATGAGTTTATTAACTTTATTTAAGTTTTTTTAATTATAAAATAAATAAACTAATTAAATAATTTAAATTAATAAATTGGCCGGTCTGGTTCAACCGGTTCACCGGTTCACCGGTTGAACCGGTTGAACCGGTTGAACCGGCCGGCCCGGTTCTTTACTGTTTTATGTGAGTAATCGGACCGGTTTATCGGCCGGTTCCCGGTTCAACCGGTTCAACCGGCCGGTCCGGTCCGGTTTTTAAATCATTGGTTTAAAGGGTCTAAAAATAAGTAAAGGAAAAATGAGAATTTTTTGGGGATACCGAAATTAGGGAGGCGGCCATGTGTGTATTACTATAACTTTCAAGGTTTTTAGCAATTACTAGTAATAATAATAATCATCATTGTAATCATAAATGAATAGATAATATAATATAATATAATATAATATAATATAATTAAAACCATGAAAGAGATGAGCTGATTGTTTGATTTTATGTAAATTTTTTAAAAAAAAGGGACCGATTGGTCTTCATGTATTTAAAGCATCCCCTTTTAAATTCAACAATTTTTAATTTAAATTATATTTTTATTTTTATAAAACTTTTCTAGGGTTTGTATACTATGCGCATCCTTAAAAGATCATTAATTTTACGTATCCCTATAAAAATGAAAAAAATTAGCTACTCTTTATATGCTGCTAAAAAATTTAAAAAATAAAATAAAATGATGAAAAAAAACCAAAATGATCATCATTTAGTGAAATTATAAATATCCTGAAATTTCAGAAATTATATATAATATACAAATACTAATCTGAATCTTGGATGGGCTTTTATCTAAGTTTTAGATCTATATAATTATAAAATATAAATAAAATAAAAAAGACAAAAAGAATCAAGCTGATGCCAATATTGAGCGCCACAAGGCGTGTCTTGATGCTCGTGGTTTCACTTAGGAGTATGGCATTGGCTATGAGGAGACATTTGCTCCTGTGGCCAAGTTGATTACTATTATTCTTCTTTTCGCTATTGCAGCTGCACGTCACTGGCCACTTCATCAGTTAGATATCACCTATGCCTTCTTAAATGGAGATCTTTACGAGGATCTTTACATAACTTCTCCTCCTGGTTTCTATCATCGTCCTCAACATGTTTGTCATCTTTGTCGGGCTATTTATGGACTCAAACAGACTCCTCACGCCTGTTTTGAGCATTTTCGTAGTGTCGTTCTTGCTCTTGGTTTCACTGAGAGGCCTCATGATTTTGCCTTCTTCACGTGGCAGACTTGTGGTACCCTGTCCAGACAATTTTTTACCACAGGCCTTTTTCAATTTTTTCCATGCATGCATTAGAGGTAAAATGGTCATTTAGCACTAGTGGCATCCTTGCATGATAGCACAGAAGATTGTGTGTGAAAACCAGCCAAAAGCCAGGGGTAAAACGGTCTTTTGGACTCATTTCTTTCTTTTTTTCCTATTAAAACAAATTCTCAAAATTGAATGAGGATAAGAGAAGCAACGTGGCTTCTCTGTTTCCCATTTCTTTATCTTCTTCTTTTTTTTTCACTTCTTCATTCGGCCGAACACTCATTTTTGAAAAAAAATTCGTCCTCTCATATTCTCTTCCTCTCATTCTCCTGAGCTTGGTAAGGATTCGATCCAAGTTTTTTCCTTCATATTTTCCTCGTATTTCATCACTTTTGAAATTTTTTAAACCCTAGAAATAAACCTTGGTTCGAGTTGTTTTTAGGCTTAAATCAAAGCCAGTGTCGTGGTTATTTATTTGTGTGTATGTTTGTAAAGAAATTTCGTGATTTGTAGAAGTTACTGTAGTACCGAAAAACCTTGGCCTTTTCTTGTATTTCTTTGGTCTAAATCGAAGCCCTTCTTACTTGGAATCCATTAGAACTAATTTTACTTCGGTTTGAGGTCATTTGGGTCCAAAATGACGTCTTTCCCCTAAAACCCTAGAGTTACATGTTCGACATGTAGAGCAAATCCGAAGTTACTGTAGCACCAAAACCCCTTGGCCTTTTCCTGTATTGCTCTGGTCCAAATCGAAGCCCTTCTTACTTGGAATCCATTAGAACTAATTTTATTTCGATTTGAGGTCGTTTGGGGGTCCAAAATGACGTCGTTTTCCTCTAAAACCCTAGAGTTACATGTTCGACATGTAACATTGCATTCGCATGCATTTTACCTTACATTATTGTGTTCATTGGTTCTTAGATTCTCTGCTTGATTCTAGGTGGTGAGGCATCTTCCAAGGGGAAAGAAACTGCCAACCAGTGAGCGCGTCTCGAGGCTAGATGACTGGTTCAATGAGTGGTTTAATTGTTAATTGCATAGATTTAATAAGAGTATTATAATATCTCTTTACATGTTTTATATCATAAATTTGATGATAAATCATATTTCATTTGATATATATATATGGATATTTTGAGCATAGAGTTATTTGGCAAAGATGATTCTAGTATACTTATATATATTTATTTCGAAAGAAACATGTCTACATGTAAATATATTTTACATGCAAGTGAAATGTGGATTGATGTATATTTCCGTATTTACACATCATATGCTTGATTCCTTGAGTTAGAATTGGAAAGAATTACATAGTGGCATTTGGATTTTGATGGTGACACCGGACTTCAGTCCGACACTACAATGTGGGGTTCCACGGTCTAGCCATTAAAAGGGGTCTTGTATGTGAGAAATCCGGGGTCAACACACGGGAATCTCAGTGGCCAACACCAAGGAAGGCAGCATTTTGAATTTTAAAAATCTTAAAACACCTTGGTGGTCTCGTAGCTAGTCTCGGCCACGATTAGCTTGGGAATTGTTTGAGGCCAGCCTGTATTTTGAGCAGTGCTCAATGTGTTGGAAAATGTTACTTACCTGTATTATTTATGAATAATTGTGTTATCTGTTAACTTGCTGAATACTTGGAACTACTTCTATATGTTATTATTATTGTGGCTACTACAATCTGAAACACTTTATTACTCTGTTATATCTATGCTGACACCACTCACTGGGTAACATCTGTTACTCACTACTTTCTTTTCTTCTCTCTCAAACTGCGAGGTTGGACTAGGTTGTGCTAGGCAATCAGTAGAGTGACCTACTTTCCCCTTGTTTAAGTTAGTGTGTAGTGTGTATGTAAACTTTATGGATCCACTAGACTTGAGTATTGTGTACTGTTAATGTATTTATACTTTTTGGTTGTATTTGGAACCCTGGTTGGTCCTGTTGTGGACTTTGTATCTTCCTTTAGTAAGTTGTGTTAGTAGGGTTGTTTTGAGCCTTACGGTGACTAGGAGGTCGGACGCTATAGGGTCTACTCCTTGTTGTCGTGGCGATTGCAATGTGCCCTACTAGGGTCAGGGCGTGACAAGACTCCTCGAGGCCTCACTATTTTTCTTCTTTATATTGATGATATGGTCATTTCTGGTGATGATGCTGATACTATTCTTTCTCTGAAACAGCGGTTACACACCGAGTTTCAGATGAAAGACCTTGGACCTTTTCATTACTTTTCTAGGTCTTGAGGTCGCTTATTCTCATCGAGGTTACTTGGTGTCTTAATAGAAGTACATTTTTGATATTTTTCTATAAGCTGGCATTATTGATTTCCGCACTACCTCCACTCCTATTGAGTTGCTTCATCGTCTCTGCTCGTCTGACGATGAGTTGTTAACTGATCCAACCCTCTATCCAGCACTTGTGGGTGCTTTTGTTTATTTAACCATCACTCGGCCGATATTGCGTATGTTGTTCGTGTCTTTAGCCAGTTTGTTACTGCTCCCCGATTTACTAGCTCATTATGCTGCACTTCTACGGGTTCTTCGATAACTCCGTGGCACTATCAAATCGATCACTTTTTTTTATGCCATGTCCTCGGTTGAGTTGCACGCATATTGTGATGCTGATTGGGTAGGTGATGCTAATGATCGGAGATCTACTTCTACCTTTTCTTGGATATGAACTTATCTCTTGGAAAAGCAAGGAACAATCCACTGTTACCTTTTCTACTGCTGAGTCTGAGTATGGTGCTATGTCGTCCCATTGCTAAAGAAGTTCTTTTTGTTGCATCACATTTTTGATGGACTTTGGTGTCACCACATCTCGCTCCCCACTGCCTCTATTGTGATAACCAGTAGTACCATCAAAATTATCAGAATCCTCGTGGTTTTTATGAGCGCACAAAGCATCTTAAGGTCTCCCTTCACTTTGTTCGTCATCATTATCTTGCTGGCAGTATTCTTCTTCCGTATGTTGCCTTTTACACGCCAGACTTGTCGATTTTTTTCACTAAGGCAACACTCGCCGCTCGATTTCAATTTATAGTTGACAAACTCTCGCTTTATGACCCACGTTGAGTTTGAGGGGTCGCGTTAGAGTAATATACATTTATATATAACGTATATGTATATATACCTTGTGTCTTCTTGTTCATACATATTCTTACATACTCATATATCTATTTATTGGGTTGTTACCCTAATGAGAATCATGCTTCTTCTCTCACATTTCCTTACAAATTCTTTCAAATATTAAAATTAATATTTTTTATGAACCGTATTTCCAAGTTTGTAAATTATTTCTGCTCAATTTTAATAGATTTTTTTTTTGTTGCATGGATTCAATGCATTATACTACACGTATTAGATATTTGGCACATAACAAGTATATTGAGGTAAATAATTTTTTCAAATGAGTATAGTGGTCAATACTTCAATGTCTTTGAATTCTAAAAGTATAGTAATGTAACTGCATAAAGCCATTTTATCAACAAAAATAGGTCTAATTGTCATACAGGTCTTTATAATTGTATACTTTCTGCCTTTTTAGTCCTTCTAATATTTTCAAATACAATTAAGTCCTGATATTTGGTAGAGTTAGGTCGTTCTAGTCCACGGTAATATTTTTAGGTACAATTAAGTCCTTGCAATTTACACTTGCCCATCTACACTACGGACTAGAATGACCCAACTCGACTAAATATGAGGACTTAATTGTGCCTAAAAATATGCAATGACTAAAAAGGCAGAAAGTACACAATTATAAGGACCTGTATAGCAATTAAACCGCAAAAATACAAATAAAAATGGTATAGTATCCAAATTGGTCCCTCTACTTTTCTCTCTTCCATTTTGGTCACTCTACTCAGATTTGCTCCTGACTAGTCTCTCTACTTTTGAAAATGTGCCATCTTAGGTAGAATGCTCTCAACTAGTCCCTCTACTTTTAAAATGGGACTAAGTGGAGAGACTAAGTATGTTTATTTTCAAAAGAAAAGGGACTAGTTATGAGTATTTCTTCCAAAGTGGCACATTTTTAAAAATAGAGGGACTAATCGGGAGTATTTCTAAGTAGAGAGACCAAAAGGAAAGAGAGAAAAAATAGAGGGACCAATTAGGGTATTATACTAATAAAAAATTATAAATTTTCGCAAGTGTGTTAATAGTTTATATATCACAATACCAGACGTTGACTTAACAACAATGGTGAGGAAATCAGTCAAAAAACCAAAGTAGAGGACTGACTTTCCCATTACAGTTACTCTAAAATGAGAAAAAGGAAGAATTGGTGTTTCTTTTGTTTTAACTTTTTTTTTATATATATATTTTGGACTTCACTCATGTAAAGATTTTTTCAGTGAAATAAAAGAAATAAAATTTTATATAAATATATTTTTATTTTATTTTTAAAAATGGAAACTAGATCTATTTGAAGTTAACTTTTTAGTTTTTTCTTTCAGCTTTAGTGAAGGGTTACTTTCCATTATTTTTTTCAACTTTGACCATTTCTTCCTAAGTGCACTTCAAGAGCTCACACTATGGGGTTGTATAGTTGTCTATAAATGAAATTACAGTGTAAGTAAAATTACTGTATTTTAATTTATATCATTGCTATTTAGTTTGCAATAACTAGAAATGCTGTATTACTTTTTATTTGTTTAGTTTGATATAAGTTAGAAGATATAGTCACCATGTAAGTGTAGAGGGTGAGATTACCCCATTATCCAGTACTATTATTAATTATTTAATACATTTCAAAAAAAAATTATACTAAAATAATTAATTTAATTTAATTTAAGTTTTAAATTAATTAATTGATTTAATAAAGTATTTATTATATTTAAAAATAATAATCAGAAACTTAAATAACTAAGCTAAATAATAATTAGAAACTTAAATAATTAAGCACTACCAAAATAATTAATTTAACTACTATTAACACTAATATAAGAAAAATAAATAAATAATTAATTTAATGCTAATTTAATTAAATTAAAAATATGTAATATTCCTTAATTTTATATAAAAAATAATTTTTTATTAAAATTAAATACAAATTAGTATATTTTAAATAAAAGATTAAATTTAATAAAACATAAATAAGTGTAAGTTTAATTATGTTAACAATTGATTACTTTGTAAGTTTTTATTTTTTTTTTAATGCATAATGTGGAGAGTGAAGAATGATGATTTTAACCCAAATATTTTGTTGTATTCTAACTTACAATAAAATTTACTATAAATTAAAATGCTACAAAAGTATACAAAACTGTAAAACTTTTTATATATAAAACCAATTTCAGAGCAAAACAAACAGTTTTTTATATGTAAAACTAGTTACATTACAACTATTTATAACTAATTATAGGTAATCAAACAACCCCTAAAACTTAAACCTCATATAAGTAAATTTTTATTTTTATATTTATTTAAATGATGTATAATTTTTTGTTTAGAATAAATTATGATGTATCGGATTACAATTTTGAACAAGTGGATCAGTATCACGTGTAATAAAAAAAATAAAAGTATCCACCTGTTTTTGGTGAACGAGATCTCATGCACCGCTTTATTTAGTACTTATTTCTATTATAAATAATAGTGTCCGTGAATATGGTTTGGTAGGTGCAAGAGAAAAAATAATAATTAAATACTTAATGTCCTTAATGTCTACATTTTAATATTCTTCTGATCTACACCTGTCAAAGTTCAAAATGTCAACAGCAGGCAGCCTGTCGTTTCTACTATATTTAATAATACATGGGTCTCACTTATTATATTTAATAATTGATTCTCTCATATTTGTATATTATTTTATTCGGAGTGGAACCCACAGCCATTCAAATTCTCATAAAGACAGAAAGACGGGACTTTTAATTTAAATGCACCTATTATAATTCAACACGTGAAAGTACGGACATGGCTGCCATCCATGACCGATACAAGGATAGTCCACTCATTTTGAAGAAACAAACAACATAACCAGTGCATCAAGAGAGACAAAGATAGTACAACATGCATCCATTATTACATTAGTGGTAACTAATGGAGGCTAGTTTTGAGGCTTTGGCTGCAGGAATTTAGAGAACCATTTTGCAGAGTTTTTTGGTGTGCGTTCCAAGGAGTTATAGTCCACATAATTGAGCCCAAACCTCTCCGTATAACCTTTCTCCCATTCATAGTTGTCCATCAGAGACCATGCAAAGTATCCCTTCACATTTGCTCCCTCCCTGAAATCATAAAATTAACAAGTGTTTAGATTAACATGAACAATGAATAGTAGTTTAATTAAATTCTGTCTTTGTTTTCAATGAAGAAACTAAGAAGATATGTGAATACTTGGTTGATTACTACTGTTCTTAGCTCTGCCTGCTTTAATTTCTTGTGTTTTATTGAATGATGTTTCTGCAGTACTTGTTTAGTGTTGTTCTTGAATATATTTGTATTGATTAATTTCTTGTATTTCATCAAATGCAGATGATAATTAACAAGACAAGTCAGCAGACAAATATAGCTTCTTTGAATACTTGGTTTAGTGTGGTTCTTGAATCTGTTGATGTTTAATTTCTTGAATTTTCTTAAAAACAGAAGAAAACAGAGATAGATCAGCAGATGAACATTGTTTCAGTAGAACTTATTTATGTTTTAAAGTTTCTACTTTTTGCTTGAATGAAGAATATATAAGACATATATATACAGAAACAGATAAGCATCATTTCAAAGATGATTATTTAGTATTGTTTTCTTATATTTACTAAAACAGAATAACGAAACAAAGATAAATTTAGCTGAAAAAACATTGGCAATTACCTTATGGCATCACAAATTTCAGCTAGATGAACTGCAAGGTAGTTCTTTCTCATTTCATCAGCCAGAGCTTCCTCCTTCGGAATGTCAGACTTGTCAACATTGCTAATTCCTGTTACCATACAGGATTTTAATGTTAGACATACTAGAATACTAATTCTTATATTTTTCTATTATATTTGGTTAATGCTCTACCATTCTCAGTAATGTAGATTGCCGGGTTTTCATATCGCCTCTTTATATATAACAGTAGGTCTCTGAGTCCTCTTGGATATACATAAATCCAGCTTCCATTCTGCTTATTGAAAATTCATAACATAATGAATCTGTATATATATAAATATATATATATATATATATTCTCTGCTTTTAATGATAAACACTACTTACCGATTCACCAATAGGAACCCCATCTTTGGCCTCTGCAGTAAACGTTAAAAATACTAGTTAGAAAAAATTAGCCAAATAAAACTCTTTTCAGTTTTTGAAAGAACTTGCCTAATTGTTCGGCATATGATTCATTGATATGGAGGAAAGGAGGTGCTTGAGAATACGGTACTTCACGAGCATATCTCGCAGTATAGTAATTGATACCGATGAAATCATATGATCCTTTAATCATATCTGCTTCTTCTTTACTGAATGTAGGCAGTCTATCCCTCACTATAGCTTTCATGTTAAATGGATAATCTCCATGCAACAATGGATCCAAGTACCTTAACAAAAATATCATCAATAATCATCAAACATAAAGTTCTTAATTTTTATTTATTGTATATACATACATACATACATACATGAAGAACTAACCATGCAAGCATGAAATCCAAAGCTCGGGTTGCCGCCTCGACATGTTTGTGTGACTGGTCGTAAGGATGATACCACATACAAACCAAAGTGATCCCCGACTTGTCCTCCTTTGGGTTGTCTGGAACGAGAAATTCGTATTTATATTTACCAAATTAACTAATTGTGAGACTATTTATACTGTTACATTACCTGATACTTATCTTTGTAGAGTCGAGCAGCAGCTCCGTGAGCAAGCGATGAATTATGTGTCACAATATAAGGCTCGATGATTGAGTTACCGATCGAGCAACCAAGGATCCGCGAGCACCGTCCGGGCGGCGTGTCGCTCCAAGACCGTATCCCATGCTACTGAAACTCCATGGCTCATTCAATGTGATCCAATGCTTAACTCGTCTCCGAACTCTTTGAAAACAAATTTCACAATAGTTCTTAAAATCAAACCTGATTAAAGTCTTTGATTAGTGATGTTTAACACTCTTTTTTTTTTTGCAATCAATCATGAATTTTATAATATGATCTACATTATCTTTTTATTGAGAAAGCCTCCATATTCATCCTCAAGAGCTTGAGGTACATCCCAATGGAACAGTGTGACATAAGGTGTGATGCCTGTTTAGTCATAAATTAAATGGATTAAATATATAATTAATTAAGGAATTAAGGCTTTAAAAAAACAAAAAACAAAAACAAAAATGTGAATCTGCAAACCATTTTTGATTAATTCATTGATGAGATTGTTGTAGTAGTTGATTCCTTCTTGATTAATGCCACCTTTAAGTGATCCCTCTGATAAAAATTAACAGAAATAAATTTTAAAAAATGATTTAAGTTGGGGAAATATGATTTTAGAGATTAAATCAAATACATACTTGGTAGTATCCTTGACCAAGAAATAGAGAATCTATAGGAATCTATGTTCATGTCCTTTAACAGCTTCACGTCTTCCTGTAAATAGTTAGAAGTTAAAAATTAAAAAAAAAAATTGGCAAAAATATAAATTTTGAAGATTAATTTTTGTAAGACCCTAAAATAAATAAATAAATAAAAATATATATATATATAATTTGTAAGTAGGAAATACTTTGTATCGATGATATGAATCCACGGCAATATTTCCATTGCTCCTGTCTTCAATTTTTTCTGTAAAATATTTTAAAAAATAATTAAACATGCTCATAATAAATTTAATAAATGTTGTTATAAATAGAAAGTTGTTTTTTTTTTTTGGCATTTTATGTTGTATTGAATTATATTAATATTATATATATATATATATATATGGCACTGAAACTAGTATAAAAAACTGGATTAACCCAGTAGAACACTTGTATTTATTCATTTATTTTCATTCATTTACTTATAGACTTATTTATATTTCTTGAAATTTTTTAAGAAAAAAAAATTGTAAAATATAGGTTGACCTCTTATTATTTTTTTTAGTGGGCTTCGATTTAATATAGGTTTTAGACCAGTATATTAGATTACCTTTCTTTTGTGGGGGTTGCATATAATAAAAATTAGAAAATCAAACCCAGAGATTATTATACAAATATTTTTTTTGTTAATTAATAAGTTCAATCTTATTTATTCTTATATTAACTGTAGCAATTTGGTGATTTAGTGCAGGAATTGGAGCTCGATTGGAGCCCATCCTGCGCCAAATCAAAAGTATTTTTACTTCAAATATGGAGCATGGTTGGAGATATAAATATGTATATAGCCCAGGGTGTTGTTGGGCGAATGTGTCCCAAATGCTTGGCCCTCTCCCTCCTTCATTCCAAGCTCCTTCTATCTGCAACAAAAACACACACAAACATTTTTTTAGTGCAAGATCAATAAAAGAGAAAAACCAAAAACATCCTCTTGACTAAAAAACTCAAGCTTCATATCTATTGTCTATAACTCTTAAAAAATAAAAGTAAAAATCCATTACTACCATGCTTGTGTTTATGATGATTCTTTTCTCCCTTGTTTTAATATTTTTAAAAAATGGTTATTACTTGATTACTATGAACTCTTCAACAAAAATTTTTTTCTTGTTTTTAAATACTTATATATCATGAGAAAATAACCTGATAAGCAGCAGTGGCAGCACCAAAAGCAAAGCCAGGAGGGAAGCTCTGCCTGCCAAAAGCCACAGCTGCATCAGTAGTGGTTTGAGGAGCACTAGTTTGGACTGGGATATTTCCTCCTCTCAAGCACACAATGTTGCCACCTCTACCACTTGTTCTTCTTGAGTACTTGTTTTTGCTACTTGGTAGGGATGAGTGTTTATTAAAGGAAAAGGAAAGCAATGCTGGTTTTCCTGTGGCTAATAATGAAGTACTGGAACTAAATAGGGACAAAGTGGTGGGAGACATGGAAATTGGTTGAAAGATTGAGGCCATTGTTAATTTTTTTTCAAGTGAGTTTGGTGCACTTAAAGCAGGGTCTGTGGGTGGTCTTTTATAGGCGCAACATGTGTGAGGGAGCTTGTGGTCATTAATTATTGGAATTTAAGAACTTTTTTATTTTTCCTTTTTAACTCCAACCCCAATGAAAGACATTAAACACTGTTAAATTAGAAATTAGTAGGTCAGGGATCAAATCCTTCGCTCACGGCATTTGTATTTATCCATGTTATAATAATAATAATAATATAATAATAATAATAATAATAATAAATAGCAATAATTATATTGTGGGTCTAAACAAAACAATTAATCTTATAAGCACTGCAAGTGATATTTGTTCGTGTCAATCTTTATCCACAACCGATAGATCAAGTGACTAATTTTGAGTCCCTATACTAGGAATGGCCATAGAATAAAATGAGGGTGGTGAGTTTTTTCTCACTTATTTTTTCATCTTAGATAGGAATTTCATGTTCTCGTCCTAATTAGGCAATTGAGAGGAAGAAAAAGCCTTATTCTTGGCTCGGTAAAAAGAATAATGTTATTTTTACCTAATAGATTTACCAAATAAGTTTCTCGAATGACGTGGATGTCCAACTAGTCTTCCACATTATTATCCAAGTCATTATTTTTTTTTTATATAAACTTCAAATTTAAACCTTAAAAATCCTTAAATTCTTAAAATTAAAAAATATATATAACTATATATAAAATCTTAAACCCAAATACTACAAAATCTATACCCTAAAAATCTAAAAACTTAAACCCTATATAATAAATACTAAACTCTAAGCCCTAAACCCTAAATCCTAAATCATATGCCATAAACCCTAAACTGAAAATCACTGATTTTCAGTTTAGAGAGGGGGTTTTTGGTTTATCATTTATAGGTTTATCTTTTACGATTAAATGTTTGAATTTAAGATTTAGATAATAAAGAGAAATTAATTTTTTTAAAAAAGAGATAAAGAAAGAATGACGTGGATGCTAACATAGATGCCAACTTGACATCTACGTCATTCGGAAAACTTATTCAGAAAATTTATTCAGTGTAAATATCATTACTCCTGTAGAAATGTCCATTCGTCCTTTCTAATAAGAAAATGATATATAACTATGTTTTTACTTTTTTATTTTAACCTTAGATTATATATATATATATATGTGTGTGTGTGTGTGTGTCATTTATAAATATTCACAAATTCAAAATCTATAAATGTCCATGATGTATCGTTGGATTAAAATCCAATAACGGTACTCTTTTTTTCACAATATCCACAATGCAGAATTTTTTTTTTCACAGAATCAAAATCTACAAATATCCATGATGAACCGTTGGATTAAAATCTAATAATATTTTTATCACAATATCCACAACGCAGAAGAAAATTTCTTTCAGCTTCTATATATTGTTATTTATTATTGTGTTTATAAATGCTACTCCATCTCCCACGCTACGTCCCTAGAATCCATATTTGGGGATGTCCCTAGGAGCCGTTGGATCATTGTTGGATCAAACGGCTCCTGTACTATCCCAAAAAAACCAAACTTAAATGAAAGTTTACCAAAACAAAAACTTGGCACCTAGGTCTCCACAAACGCCTCCACCAGCGCCTCCACCACCATCTCCACCAACGTCTCCCGTCGTCTCCACCAACACCTCCACCAGCGCCTTCATCAACGCCTCTCATCATCTCCACAAACGCCTCCACAGCATCCACTGTCTCCGCCTCACCAGCGCCTCCTCGCTGCTCCCACCTCCACCAATGCTTTCTCTCGTGTCAAGATTTAGATCCATCTCTCATAGATCAACCGATTTCTTTTGTTGTTCTTCTTTCTCTAAGTAATTATTTTTCTGACTGATTTGGGTGAAATGTTGTTAATTTTGAGATGGAATAATATTTCATTTGATTCGGTGTTGATGAAATATTTATCCCGAAAAATCGAATGTTATTGAGATGGAGATTGTTGGAGTAAAATTTTCGGAGGTTACCAATACTTTGACTTCTTTTTCAATTCGGTATCCCAACCCTTTAATTTGAATAAAAAGGATACCTAAGTATGATGTGATTTCACCCAGTGTAACCCTAATCAAATTCTCGGGCCATGTATCGACATGTGGAGGCCGAAAATATCCCACTCGCCAAGCTGGGTTTATAAAAAATAGCCACTGCATTTGCTTTTCCAAGTCGACTAACTTATACAAACCAGCTCGCAGTCAAGATCTCACGTCCACGCAAAGGTCTCGCGGTGAAAAGAAGAAGGCCACGCCACAAGAAAACCCCTCTCACTGGTCGCCATCTTCAGCTCCTCGGCATCGCACTGGATAGAGTCGAGGTGTGGAATTGTCAAAGGAGGAGAGAAGACACGCGACAAGGAAGAACGGCGACTTGGCATGTCTATTCTCCGTGGAGAGAGTGAGATGTTGGTGTCAAATATGGAAAAATCTCATGCGATCAATGACAAGGATTGCTTCAAGAAGAGAGTCAAGGATCATTAGTTGGGATCAATGGTCCTGTTTTGTTTTCTATTCATTTATTTTTCTTTATTTTTCTTTGGGGTTGATTTATTTGAGAATCATCTCCAACTACAAGGTTGTTTCAATTGTATCATCGATGTTGTTTCCGCCTTCCCCTAAACAATCTTCAATTGAAATCGAATGGGTTAATGACTTATTAGATGCAAAACATAAATGTGTTTGAGTTTCGAAAATCTCTTACTGGTTCTTGTTTTGGTTAATTTGTAAAATTTAATTTGGTTCTAATCAAGGGACAATGCAATAATTAATTTAAAGGAAAAATGCTTCCTCAAGCTTCATCCTTGCAAACCCATACAATTAACTTAATGGTTAGAATTTCCACTGAAATGTGAGAATCAGCAGATTTAGTCAAAATCAAGAACTTTGGTTCCAAATCAAGAACAAATCAGAACTGGTTGTCAGAATTTAGAATCAGCAGATTTTGCAACAACTCGCAAATATGGTCGCAAATCATAGATTTGCAAAGAATTTGTCGTTTGACAACAAACTCGCTCTCGTGATCCAGAATCTTTAGAAACCTAAGCAAATCTATATAATTTCCATTGAAGTTAAGGGCCTCCAGAGATGTGTGATACAATTAATTAAACAAACAATTTAAGGTGCAAACCTATAATTGTATATCAAGTCTCAAGTATATGCAAATCTATAGAAACCCCGCAACCAGATATAATTTCTATTGAAGTCTGATCTCAAACCTCATACGATTAATTAAACAATTAATTTAATGGTAATAATTTACATTGGAAGAAATATAATTGTATATTAGGTCTCTGCATTTGCAAAATCTATACAAACCCCTATCTCATAGTTTAATTAAAATTAAAATAATCAATCCCAAAAGCATCCATGACATCATTATATTAAACTGAAAATTTACATGGTAGTATATTAAAAAGAAAAGGCTCTGTAGGATAGTGCTTACAAAATTTCTACATGTTAACATTGAAATTCAAACTTTTACTTTACAAAAATCAAAAACAAAAATGGAATTCTCTACACATCTATGTATCTCTCAAGGAGCTTTTTGTATAGGATTAGATACAATCATTCACCCATGGGTCCAACTCCCGGGTGGCATCCATATTTTCCTTTTTGTCAAGACTCCACTGTGTTGCAAATCTTTAACATCCTTTTTGTTTCACTTTGAGACTCTTACCAGTGAATAATTTGAAGTACCAGCTTGTTATTTTGTTGTAGGATTTGTCCATGACTGAGACATCTACACATATTTAGAAGTTTTTGTAAGTAAATAACCTCAAGATGAGTTCATAATAACTCCAAAGTACATATGTTAAAAGCACTCACCTTTGTATCGACCCTCCACACCTTGTTTTTAATTGTCACGTATCTCTTATAATTTTTCCCTATTTTTGTGACACCTTTTCCACATAGATCTAGCCTACTCATTTGAGTTTCCTTAGCAAGTGAGCCCATATGTAATCTTTCCACTTGAACACTGTCCACCTATGTTCACATATTAAATTAAAAACATATGAACATAAGAATAAACGAACCAAATAACCAATAAATACAATTAAGTAATTCTGCATGCACTAACTTGTGGATCTCAGCATCTTGAGATGATTGGTTGGTACTCCCTAGCCCCATGTGTAGTTTGAATAGGTAATCGAAGAACCTGACTATTGGGAAACCAAATAACATGGATGCTTATCAAACCCTCACCATATCATATGACACATTATAAAATTGAAATCAAAGACAACATACTTGATAGATAAAAAATTAAACATTAAAATGAAGAGAAGATACCTGAAAATTTTGTTCCTGATGATCAATAGGTTCTGCTTGGCTTGGCCCTTCATGGCCACTTGATATACTTATGTTTCCCTAGTAGAGATAAGTATATAATTAAATTCAATTTGAAATGTTCAAGAAAATATCACTACTCACAAGTGTACCCGATCTACTCCATGAAATCCTTTATTGTGTCCTCGCTTTTACTACAAATGTCGCGACCTCATCCTCAGATCTTCTTAGATACCTTTCCTTCGTGAAGCTCACTATTCTCATCAAATTCTTTTTCTTCTAAGCACAGCTTTTTCTACCTTCCTCTTGTTCACTCGGGTTGGGAGGGATGATGGGACCCTTCATCACTCTTTGGCCATGAGTCTCTATCATGTGTAGGGTTTTAATATATGCCATAAATTGCCATGAAAGTGCTTTACACTCAGAACATGGGTCAATGTAATCCTCCTGTTTTCCTCATATAATATAGGACTCGATATCAGATGACTACAAGGTATGCCACTAAGCTGCCATTTTCTACAAGAACACTTGCATTCTGCTCTTATCCACTACAAATTGCCCATCGTGGCCTAATACTTGGTACTTATCCCCACCTGCACTCATGTACATCGTTGTATAACCAACTTAATTGTTTGGCCTTCTCAAGTTTCTTCATTATTTTAGGGCATGGGTAGTTTTCACTTTTTGCATTGCATCTCTTCTTCTTTGGATCCTCTTCATTAACTGTGTTCTAAACATTTCATTCATTGTGACAATGCCCTTAGTCCTAGCTTCGAGGATGCTGCTGTTAAAAACCTCACATAAATTGTTCAAAAGAATGTCACATTTAAATTTTGTTTTAAAATGTGACCTACTCCAATGCCTAGGTTCAATAATGTACTCAAAATCCACCCAATGACATCTCTTTTAGACCTTCCATTGCTCTCTCAAAGGTCACAGTTGTAGGCTGCGCAGCACAGACCAAAGTTGACATGTTCATTGTTGAGCTCTCTACAACACTCATGTTCTAGAATTCCGCATTTTATCTCTGAACTCGGTGTTTCTCGGGTCTTTCACCATTGGTGAGGCCCAAAGGTAGAATGGACAACCCTTTTACAAGATGCTCTTGTATTTTTGCTTGGTGTTAGGCCTAAAGTTCATAACATATCTATTTTTATTCCATAATTTTTGACACTGCTTAAACCCGGGCTTGAAAGTCCCCTAAATTTCATCCCAATTATGAAGTGAGGGTTCTCTCATGTCTACTTCATCATTAAAACTCAGGATACCTAGGCTTTATTTTGGACCAATGACTCTTCATCCTGTTGAAGAACAAGAGTGGAGTTCATCCGAAAACACAATAATCGATTCTACCTCAATCATCTTCCACATGTGCATCATCACCACCATATCAAGATATGTTGCGCACCTTCCAACATCGATGCTTCTTCTTCCCTCCGTCTCATCACCCAAGCTATAATCCGAATCATCGAGATCATCCCTCTCAGCCTACATTTTTCTTCTTTTTCAAAGCCACTTACACAATTTGTTCCATATCTATTTCTATCCACAGCTTCCTCTTCATCATGCTCTTCAAATAGTGGAACTCCACTAGCTTGACCTACATGTTTCACACCATTGGGAAGTCTAACACAAACGCAAATCTCCTATTAGATCCCATGCATGTGAGCCATTGTTAGGGCATCATTATCAGTCTTCACCTTTTTATAACCTCCAAGACCACTCCTTTCATCTAACCACCATAGAGAAGATCCTTCTACATCCACACCTAATGCTTTGGCCATGCTTACTAGCTCTATTTTTGAAATTTGGTCAAGACAATGAAAGAGTCTATGTAACCAAAGAAACCTTCTATTTTCATCGACCATGTAATGTAGCCTTTACGGTGAATAATTCAAAGATCCGGCAATCGAAAAGATGATTTTAAATTTGATAGAAACATATACAATGCAACAAACATATATAAAGAATGTATGGACATAATTAAAAAAAACAGAGACCTAAAATTCTTAAAAACAAAAACAACACAAGAAACAAAGATACCAAATAGGGGATTGATAGGAAGAACACAAACAATCAAAAATACATTATCTCAATCTCATCAAGGTAATAAAGGTCAAAAACACAAGTCGAAGACAAACACAAAGAGTTTAAATTTGATAGAGATATATACAATGCATCAAACATATATAAAGGAAATATGGACATAATTGACAATGACCCTACTCTTAAAAACAAAAACAACATAAGAAACAAAGATACCAGATAGGGATTGATAGGAAGAACAAACAATCAAAAAAACAATATCTCAATCTCATCAAGTAGAATAAAGGTTAAAAAACACAAGTCAGAAAGCAAACACAGATTTTAATTTGATAGACATATACAACACAACAAACATATAAAAAGAAGATTAGGACATAATTGAAAAAACGGAGACCTAAAATTCTTAAATAAATAAAAAATAAAAAAAAAACACAAGAAACAAACATATCAAATAGGGATTGATAAGACGAACAAACATTACATGATCTCAATCTCATCAAACAAAAATAAAGGTAGTGGAAGATCTAAAAATTTCACAAGTAAGAAAACAAACGTAAAGATTTAAATTTGATAGCAACATATACAATGCAGTAAACATATATAAAAAAAGGTATGGACATAATTAAAAAAAAAACAGAGACCTAAAATTCTTAAAAACAAAAACAACACAAGAAACAAAGATACCAAATAGGGATTGATAGGAAGAACATACAATCAAAAAACATTATCTCAATCTCATCAAGGTAATAAAAGGTCAAAAACACAAGTCAAAAAGACAAACTCAAAAATTTAAATTTGATAGAGATATATACAATGCAGAGAAACATATATAAACAAAAATATGGACATAATTGACAGTTGACCTAAATTTCTTAAAATCAAAAACAACACAAGAAACAAAGATATTGATAGGAAGAACAAACAATCAAAAAAACATTATCTCAATGTCATCAAGCAGAAACATATATAACGAAGGTTAGGACATAATTGAAAAAAAAAACCGAGACCTAAAATTCTTAGATATCAAATTGGGATTGATAGGAAGAACAAACATTATGATCTCAATCTCATCAAAACTGTAGATAAAAGGTAGTTGAAGATCTAAAAATTTCACAAGTCGGGAAAAACAAACACAAAGATATCAAATGAAAAACAGAGACCCTAAAATTTTATATATAAATAAATAAATAAAGATATCAAATGGGGATTAATGAGGAGGAACAAACATTCAAAAAGCACGATCTCAATCTCATAAAGCAGAATAAAGGTAGGTAAAGATCTCAAATTTCCTTAAAAAGAAGAAACAAAGATCATATTTCAAGACAAAGCAAACCCTCAATTTGAAAACCCAAAGAAAACATAGAAAAATCAAAAACTTTCCATAATTGAAAAAAAGAAACAAATCACAAATTGTTACCCTCCACTCCATCCTAAAACATTAGAAACCCTACATACCCTAACAACCACTTCATCCTTTAGTTAAAACTTCACAACCTTTCTTTCCAAACAAAGCTTACCTCATTCTACAACTCAAATTTCACAAGCTTTCTTTTCAGACAAAGTTTGACAAACACTACAAATGATGTATACAACTAAGCCGGGTCGGAGACACTTACAATAAGTCGTGGTGGTTGCTCGACTCGCTGTCGCATTCTCCCAGGTTTGATCGGCCATCTTCACCGGTGAGCTCTACTTTGTTTAATCTCGATGGCGATCTTCAACCCTAGCTACTTATCCCTGCTTTTCCTTTGTCTCTGGGCGCGCAGAGAATGATGGAATCTATGCTGTATGCTTGAGAAGAAGATGGCGACCGTGAAGGGGTTTTACTGACACGTGGCCTTCTTCTTTTCACCCGTGACCTTCGCTGAGGTGGACATCGAATGCTGACCTGGCAAGCCTGGTTGTATAAGTTGGTCTGACTTGGAAAAACAGCACACGTGGCTATTATTTTATAAACCCATGCCGCTGATTGGGATATTTTTGGCCTCCACATCAGCGCACATGGCCCAGAAATTTGTGGGTTACCTGCCGGTGAAATCACATCATACTTAGGTATCCTTTTTTATTCAAATTAAAGTTGGGATACCGAATTGAAAAGAAGTCAAAGTTGGGTAACCTCCTGAAAATTTTACTCGAGATTGTTGCTATCAAATGATCCAACGTCTTCTAAGGGCATCACTAGATATGAATTCTGAGGACGTCCTTAGAAGACCTAACCCCATATATATATATATATATAATATAATTTTATTTGAGGAGAAGAAAAGTACTCCTGAGTCCCTTTCCCTACAACAGGAAGGACGGG
This sequence comes from Dioscorea cayenensis subsp. rotundata, assembly GCF_009730915.1. Lineage (NCBI taxonomy): Eukaryota > Viridiplantae > Streptophyta > Magnoliopsida > Dioscoreales > Dioscoreaceae > Dioscorea > Dioscorea cayenensis. The sequence continues at coordinate 2,716,218 of NC_052480.1, read as the reverse complement.
ATTCCTCTCCCCATACAGAACTCAATCACCGGCCTATGTGGCTATACCAAGCTATGTTCTATACCTTTTTATTTAAATATTAAAAAAAAGGCGTTTTCATCATGAAAAATTTATAGATAAATAATGGTGTATGACTATTTACTTATTTTAGTATTTTAGTGTTAGTTGTGACAATTATTTTATTTTATTTTATTAGAGAGTTGGCACATGCATGAGATCGCTTATAGTTAGGTGTGAATTAATTAATGAGATTCCATGTTGAACATTTAATGCGGATAACTATGATCATGAGGGGGAAATGAAATCTGCCCACGGGACAATAATATTAGTTTTTAAAAATATATTTACCTTTGCAAATTCCATCCTATTTTACAACATTGCCCCTTGTGGGCTCTTTCTTTTTTACCCGATTTTTAATGAGGATTAACCGGTTAAAAATTATAGATCACAAATTAAATTTTAATTATTTTTATAATTTAGATGATTACAGGTTCATGATTTTTATTAGGGACAAGCCCCTAATATTAATTACCCAAAACAATATCGTGGGAACCCCCAATTAAGAAACAAGTGTGAGTGAATAATGACCGAGCAAACATAAAATTAATTTTTTTCTAATTAATTTCAAAGAGCACATGAGTATATAATCATGAGCGAAAATATAAAAGTATTAAGAGAACTAATTTTAATCATGCTCTTCAAACTTTTCTTTTTGCATGACTTGGCTGACGCTCTTGACTCTTTTGCTAAAAGTATTTTGGAAGACTTTTTAATTAGCTCAGTGACTGTGGCCTTCTTTGATTTTTCTTATGTTTGTCTATATATTGATTACATCGCATAACTCTCAAGCTGCGACCACTATACATTTATGAGTTGCCTACTTGGTTATCTTTGTTTCTTTAATTGCTGAAGACTCTGATGTTTTGTACTTGTGAAATCTTTAGGCATTTGACTTGTGAAGCTCCTTAAGTCTTTGACTTTCTTTGTGTCTCAAGACTTCAAAGTTGCATTCGTCATTTGTATGAGATATTTAGGTCTTGACTCTTCAATGTTTTTTTAGCCTTGACCATTAAACCTTCAAGCCATGGCCTTCAACATAATAAGGTCATTAATTTGACAATTCTGACTTGCTTTTAAAATGATCTCAAGCTGTACTTATGAACTTGATTTCTGTTAACCAAGTCACCAAATGAGCTCTCCAATTCATTCTTGCAAATGAGAGCTCACAATGGATTTTAAGAAAATTTTTGTTAGCACTTTTTTTATTTTGACTCCAATGAGTGTCAAGAGACCTCAAAGAGAGCTTAAAAAGAAATTTTCATAAAATTTTTTATTTACTTTCCATTTCACTCCAATAAGTGTCAAAAGACCTCAAAGTGAGTGGAGAGATTTTTTTATAAAAATTTTTATTTACTCTTCTCTTCACAATAATGAGTATCAAACGACATCAAAGTGAATTCAAAAAGAGATTTTTTATAATTTTTTTATTTACTTTTCCTTTCACTCCAATGAGTGTCAAAAGACCTGAGTTTCAAAGAATTTTATAAATTTTGTCTCTACCCCCAAGAGTGTGTCAAGACCTCAAGGTGGGTTTTGGAAAAATTTTATAAATTTTTCTCTCTACCCCCACGAGTGTCAAGACCTCAAGGTGGGTTTTGGGGAAATTTTATAAATTTTCTCTCTACCCCCAAGAGTGTCAAGACCTCAAGATAAGTTTTAAGGAAATACTCATAAAATTTTCTAAGAGGAGGTCCTGCAAAAATTACAGAAATATCCCCACACATCAAGTTATTATTTTCTCCCGATTTCATATTAGAGCATCCATGTTATTTTTTCACATCAACCCCTGATTTTTTTTTTCTCTTCACGAAAGTTTAAGATTTATTCAACCAAACCCCTTAAAGCTTCACTTTTCCATATTTCCTTTTTTTTTATTGCAATCAAATCCTTCAATTTCTTCATTTTCACATCTTTGACCACTTTTGCTAATAAATCCGACTTTTCAAATTTCTCCCACAATTTTGCAACTAAACCCCTAGATTTATCCTTTTCACATTTCCACTCAAACTTTTGCAAATGCCTCACTTTTTTTTATTTCTTCCTAGGGATATAAATTGGTGTAAGAACTCCTTATTTCCCATTTTTTTAGAAATTTTGCATATGAGTCCTCGAATTTTCTATTTTTGGCATTTTGCCACGAACTTCACCGATAAATTTCTTGAAATTTTTACACGCCCACATTTTTCATAATTCTCATGAATATCCCATTTTTTGATGATAGCCTAAAGAGGTGATCATGTAAGCATCAATCTGTACAAAACTCTTAGATGTCTCATATCCTGACTATGACAACGCATATATCTAAGATGATAGAAACACAATATGTTTGATAGTATTGATTGAGCTTTAAACATCATGTATGAGTGACATACCCATTTCACATGCATGGTAAAACAAGTAATGTCACAATGACAAATGAGAGGATGGGGTGTGAAGTGAGGAAATATGGACATGATTGCGGAAAGAGGCAGAAAAAAAAACTTGTGAATGTATACATGCTGAACATACTATAGAAAGCAATCTCTCATTGCATAAAACAAGACATTATCTTAAGAATGTAAACATCATTCATCTCAACATGTAAAGACTTTCCAAGCATACATGCTACGAACTATGTATACATATACATCATGCTATGAACTTAACATTCAAAGAATCATAACTTTTTTAATTGTCTGACTTCTCCTTGTTTTCCTTATGTTCTTGCACCTTTTTCTTTCCTGCTTTCTTTCTCTCGTAGAAGATGCAGCGAGACTCCGTTGACTTCTTCTTTTTCTTCTTCTCTTAAAAACTCCTGTCTCCTTCCCCCAAGAAAACAAAGATCTCTTCTTCCCTCTCCTTTTCTTTCTTTTTCTTATTCTTCTCAAACCTCTCTCATGTCGTCATCCTCTCTTTTCTCTTCTTCAAAAAGCCTGCATTTCTCTTCTCCACCCTTCTTACTTCTTCCAAAAAAAAACTGTCTTTTTTTCTTTTCTTTTTATCTTTTTATTCACCTCCGCCACTCACTTGCCATGCGAGATTTTTTTTATTTTCAAATTTTTATTTTCAATTTTCAAATTCTTTAATTTCAAAATTCTTTCTTATTCACTCTTTTTTGTATTTTTTTAATCTAAAAATTTCTTTATATATTCTCACTCATTATCATTTTTTTTAAATTTTAATTCAAATTTATTTTAATTATTATTATTTTTTCACGTGACAATTTGTGCCGTGCCATTTTTTATATATATTTTTATTTTTTTCATTTTGTCCCTCCTATATCTTTCTATTTGATTCTTTTTTTCTTCTTTTTCTTTTAATTGATTTTTGTATTAATTATTTTTTATTCAAAGTCTATATAAACACCCCTCGATCAATCATTGTGCATATTATATTTTTTGTATTTATAATTGGATGAGTGACATCAATTAATGATCCTCAAATCTTTTATATGTATATTTTTAAAAATCATAAGATATAATTAAATAATGTATAAAAACATATGAAATACTGGAGAAATTGAGTTTATATTTTTCAAAAATTGGAAAAATTTAGGATATTAAGATGATGTTGTGAATAAGAAAAGTCAAGGATCGAAAAAAAATAGTTTGTATTATTTTATAGCTTAACATGTATCAATAATTAAAATTAAATAAAATATCAAATATTATTTATACGTTGTAGTAAAATAGAAATGTATAAGAATCTCTCTGGAAGTTGACATCTCATATTTTACATACTAATGCATCTGTTATTAAGATTGTATTTATTTTTTAAAAATAATCTTTTTAGATTTCTATATTGTATGTCCCAAACAAAATACTAAAAAGAACGCAAGTTCCAAATGACCACTTTGACCTTTTTAAAATAGTGGATGTTTATCGAGCAATGGGTAAAGTCTTGTTACTATTCCATCTACAGTGGTATTCTACACCGTCATTTGATCGAATCAATCCTGACCGTTCATTCAACTCTTGTAAACCTATAAATACCCCCTACATTTATGTGTTTTGATATAGAGAAGAAGAAAGATAACAAGAAGTAAGTAATGGAGGTTCGGTGTAATTGATGGTGATCGATACATTTCCTTTTCTTTTCTCTTTATGTTTTCTTCTCTACTTATTTTATATTCATGGAAATCTACATATATATTTATATTAAAGATGAATTACTTTTTGCTTATACAATACGTTATTAGCATAAATCTGCTCCTAATCTTATTTTACATTTCCATTTTAACTTTAATGTAACTATATTTCAAGTATTCATATTTTTCTCATTTCTTCTAATCATTTATTATATTTTATAGAGATTGATTTTTGTAATGGCAAATATTGTAAAAAGAGAATTTGAGCCTGTTCACATTTCTGGGAGCAACTATATATCATAGAGCCTTGATATCAAGCTCCATTTGAATGCAAGGAACCTGGGCAAAACTATTAAGGCTAATAATAATGAGCCTAATGATAATAAGGCGAAAGCCTTAATATTTATAAGGTATCTTATTGATGATGGCCTGAAGAATAAATATTTCACCATTGAGGATCCACAAGAATTATTGTTATCCCCTGAAAAGAGCGATTCGAACATCTCGAGATAGTCTACCACCCAAAGCACATAATGACTGGTCAAGTCTCAGGTTCCAAGACTTTAAAAGCGTGCAAGAATATAATTCTAAGCTATTCTATTTAAAATTGTTTCAGTGCTACGTCTCTGTGGAGAAACAGTGACGGAAGTTATGATGCTCGATACTTTACAACATTTCACGCATCTGAAATGTTATATTAGATACAACGATAGAGAAAAAGAATTTCATGAAAATTTTTACGAATTCAATTTCTTGTCTCCTTGTGGTGGAGCAAAATAATGAACTCACCGATGTAGAATCATTAATCTGTCAATCTGAATCGGCACCACACGCGGAAATTAATTTGGGCAAAGAAGATGGCGTGGTCGAGTAGTGCAGGGTTTTAGCAGTGGTGGATGAGGATATTATGGTGAGTCGAGGATGGCCTTGGTCGTAATGGGTGGGCCAAAATAATATCGGACCACGCTGATAACAAAGAAATTTAGATGTACATCAACAAAACTAGCAAAAGCCACAATATGGGGCTAGAGACAAAGAGGGATCACCTACTATGCAGCTAGGCCTAGAAGGTCATTGGTTTAGAATTTGTAAGACCCCTAAATATTTTGTCTATCTTTACCAAGAATCACTCAAAAATAAGAAAGGTAAAAATGTTGAGACAAATTTTCTTTGACAAACCCACGATTGATCAAATTGAGAATAAATCTACAAATAATATAAATGTAAGCTGACATATTTAGATGTATCCAGTTTCCTTATAGAATAATTTGTAATATATCTTTTATATTATGTTTTATTAAAATTATGTTTTTTTTATTTTATTAGAAATATTGCTAATCATGAATGCATTATTGATTGCGGGACAATGCATACTATATATTTTGATAAGAAAAATATATTTTATATCCTCATCAATGAGAAAGGCATGTATAAGCCACAATAGCATCGGTCATGTGACGATTAAAAGGTTCCGGAGAAGCGGTATTGATGCTTGCCGAATAGGGACGTCCTGCAAATGAAAAATGCTCTCTATTCCCTAAGTCTAGGAAGAACCTCTAAGCTTTTGAAAGATATACATCTCAATGCATATCATTTAGAGACGGTTGATAAGGAAGAAAAAGAATATCTATATATTACACGAATTATTTCATACCAAAATCATGTACTTGAAAGCTTTCCCTATATATCCTCAAAATTATATTTTACACGTATCAAAGTGATGGAATCACATACGGTGTACTCTGAGATTAATGCCCAAAGATATTTAAAAATATGGCAAGAAAGACTTGGACATCCCGGATTATTACTAATTCTCCTTGGATACCCACTTTCAAGGATTATAAAATAGTATAATATCCGAATTGGTCCCTCTACTTTTCTCTCACTTCCCTTTTGGTCCCTCTACTCAGAAATGCTCTCGACTAGTCCTTCTACTTTTGAAAATATCCCCATTTAGGGAGGATGCTCCCAACTAGTCCCTCTACTTTTGAAAATGGGCCTACTTAGTCCCTCTACTTAGTTCTATTTTCAAAAGTAGAGGGACTAGTTGGGAGTATTTTTTTCTAAGTGGGCACATTTTCAAAAGTACAGAGACAGTCGGTGAGTATTTCTGAGCAAGAGGACAGAAAAGAGAGAGAAAAGTGAAAGAACCAATTAGGAATACCGTTAAAATCTAACAAATAATGAATATGCATGTTTAGCATGCTCAATGGGAAAGGTAATAACCAGACCTTTGACAACTAAGGTGACTAGTGAATCTCCTAAATTTTTAGAGAGAATCAGGAGATATAGTGAACAAATACATCCATCATGCGTTCTATTTAGGTATTTTATGGTTTTAATCGATGCATCGACTAGATGGTCCCATGTTTCACTTCTATCTACAAGGAATGTAGCCTTTGCAAGGCTATTGGCACAAATTATTAGGCTTAAAGCACAATTTCCAGATTATTCCATAAAGTCAATTCGTCTTGATAATCTGGTTAATTTTTCATTAAAATCATTTTTATGATTATGGTAATGCCGAGTTGGAATACATGTTCAAAGATCCGAGGTAGCTCATGTACACACCAAAAATCGGTTAGCGGGTCATTAATTAAAAGACTCTTTAACTATTGCTCTCTTTCGATTTTAGTAAGGAATGAGCCGACTACAAGTGCGTGGGGTCATGCTCTTTTGCACGCTGCAGGTGTTTATATAAAAAATAATTAATACATGTCCTAATTTAAATCAAAATCAAAATTATAAAATATTTATCTTAATTACATGCAACCAAATCGCAATGGAATTAGGATAAATCTCAAGATCAGCCGGGAGCACTGATCTCGAGGCGATATAACATATTCAAATCTCAGGATCAGCCAAGGGAACTTATCTCGAGGAGATTCAAAATATCCAAAACCCAAGATCAACCGAGAGCACAGATCTCAAAGGTGGTATAAAAATACTCAAATCTGATTGATCGAGAGACACATCTCGAGGCGATCCAAAAATATCCAAATCTCAAAGATCAACCGACAAGCAGATCTCGGTGATGTAGAAATGCTCAAATCTCAGGATCATCCGAGAGCACAGATCTCGAGGGAGTCTAAAATACTCAAATCTCAAGATCAGCTGAGAGCACATATCTCAAGGCGATCCAAAATATTCAAATCTCAAGATCAGCCAAGAGAACAGATTTCGAGGCAGTGTAAAATAATCAAAACTCTAGATCAGCCGAGAGCACAAAACTCGAGGCAATTTTAAATGTTTAAATTTGAAAATCAGCTGACATCATATATCTCGAGGCAATCGCAATCCCAAGGTCAACTATCAATACAAATCACGAGGCAAATTTATATATACATAATAAATTAAAATATTAAATAAGATAAAAATATAATACAAATTAAAAGAAAAGAAATCAAATCAGATAAAGATAATATATATATATATATATATATATAATATAAATCAAAGTAATCAAATATAATATAATAATTTTAAATTAAATGGAAATAAATCAAATAAAATAGTAATATATAATATATAATAAAATAATAAAATATATATAAATAAATAAATAAATAGTATTTAAAAAATAAATAAATAATCAAATAATATACATAATAAATAAATAAAATAAATCTAATCGAGTAATATATATAATAATAAAAATTTAGATATAATAAGATAATTGATAGAAAAATAAAAATATAATAAAAATATAAATATATTTAAAATAAAAAATTAATATATATATAATATTATATATATATAATATAATGATAAATAAAAATAATATAAAATTTTAATTAATTAATTAAAATAAATAATAGTAATAATAATAATTAAAAATAAATAAAAATAATCAGCGTGAGTGCGTCACTTGGCTCTCACGATCAACACAATGGCTTCACGACCACCCACCATTTATATAACTGTCCAGAGGGTTTAAAAAAGGGTGGAGAGGGGCGTGGGGAGATATGAAGAGAAAGGAGGAAAGAAAGGAGGAATGAGCGAGAGAAAGAAAGAAGAAGGCGAAGAGAAAAGGTATTTCCATTCTCTCCCTACAAACATCTATGTATAATATATATAAAGATAGAAGCAAAGGTTTTCAAGCTATCTGCGTAGTTACCTTCTCTACCTTCTGCCATCGCTATGTTGCTCGTAGCTTGCATGATCTTACCGTCCCGCTGATGTCTGAGTCGTTGCTTGATGTTATTCTTTATGCTCTTTTTGGCCTTGCGTCATTACTATCGTTTGTTATGCACCCTTAGCGTAATGCGTCTGGTGTCGGCCGTTGATTTGCTTGATGTTGTTGTTATGCTGCTTTGTTGCCCTAGCGCCATGTTGCATGTCATTCTTTGTCTGCACGCGTTTTTAAAAGCCGTTGTTGCTACAGTCGTGTTCATTATGTTGCCGCTATCGTTGCTTTCGCTACTGTTGCATCCTTGACGAGAGCCCTATGAAGACGGAGTAGATCGAGAGCTGGAAGAGGCTATGAAGGAGGATTAAAAGATGAATCGGGTCGTGAAGGCCGGAGGATTGAGGCATGAGAGAGAGTGAAGATGAAAGAACTTGAGAAGTCATCGCCCATGCTAGCGACAAAGGACACCCAGCACGCCCGCTTTGAGGACATGTTCATGCGAGTGTTGTTTTGCTCAACAAATAGAAGAGGCGACACCATCTCGCTGGAATTGCTCCACGCTTGTGATTTCGGGGACTGAAGGATGCCCTTACCATGATAAAAAGCGTTGAGGGTATGGCGTAAAACCTCCGAGATCAAAGCTCTTTTAGAGGAAGACATAAGGTTCTCAAAGATGGAGAAATTGGTGTTCATGTATGGCTAAGACAAAAGTGGTCATTATAATACCCTGAACCTTTGGATACTTATAGAAAAATTATATTGGGGTATTATCATAGCTTTGGAATAAGATCAGAAAGCAATTTTGTTGAAAAACCCCAAGTGGAAAGAACAAGGACCTAAGTGTGGAAATTTCTAGAAGATTTTGAATTCATGAGTAATGAAAAAGGATTGATATGAAATGTTTTTGGAAAGCAAGGACTAGAAGGGAAGCGGCAGGGACATTTTTGTATTCTTTCGTGTTATAATATAGGGACACGATTGGGATGATGTGTGAGGACCTTTTTGAAATATTATTTTTATGACTCGAGGGACCATTGGTGACTTTTTCAGGGACCTTTTTATAAGAAATTTTATTTTTAGAGATGGTGGCAATTCGACAGGACTTTTAAATAAAGAGATAAGGTTGGAATCTTAGTTTTTGTGGTTTTCTTCTTCTTCTTCTTCTTCTTCACGAAGAAGAAGGAATGAAAAAAGAAAGAGAAAGAAGAAGAAAGAAGATGGAGTTTGGAGGTTTGAGAGAAGAAGGAACTTGGTGTTTGATTGGTAAGGGTTTTAAATAATTTTTGTTTTTGAGATGCATGAGTGTAGGTTTATATGTTTGTATGTGTGGTTGGTTGATGGAGAAGAAGATGTTTGTTTGTGTTGTTGGTTGATGAAGAAGAAGATGTTTGTATGTGTGGTTAGTTGATGAAAAAAGATGAGGTTTGGAAGAAAGGTTGATGGAGAGGATGAAGAATGGATGTTAGATGATTTTATGTGAAAAATATTTTGTATTGGAGATGGATTTTTGTATGGAGATTGAGGATGATGATAGTGGTTAGAATTGATGAGTAATGATGGTTAAGTTGATGATAATTATTAAGATAATGATGATAATGGTTGGAATGTGTTGGTTGAGTTAAATTGGTTTGGTTGAGCTGGTTTGATCAAATCAAGTTAAATTGGTTGGGAATTAAGTTGTTGGTTTAATTGATTTGGTTGAATTTGAAGATGGGTTGGATGAGAATTGTTGTGATTGGGTTTAATTGAATTGATTTGGTCTAGGTTTGATCAAATCAAGATGAATTAATAGTTGGGCTTGAATTGTTTGGCTAGAGTTAAGTTGGTTGAGGTTGATTTGGACTTGGTTGAGATTTTTGGACCAATGACTTTGTGATGAGACCAATTCAAGGAGAATTGGGTTTGAGTTTAACTCAAAGTGGTTGAAGAGACTTTGTATAACAATTGAACTTGGTTCATTGGAATTGAGATTTGCTCAGGATGGTTTAGCCTAAATTGAGTTGGTTTGAGTGCAATTGGAGTCCGATTTGATTATGCAAGGTCAGGTTTTAACCGGTTAGAGTGAGTGGGCCCAATTAGAGAGTCAATTATTTATTTCTTGTATTTTTTGGGGTTAATTACGTCAATAGGTTGCATTTCATTTACTTTTATTTCATTCTTCTGTTAGGTGTTGTTCGGGAGCTTGGGAGGAGTTCGAGTCTAGCTAAAAACCCAGCGAGACAGTGTGAGTTGGTAGTAGGTATTATTTTCGTTAATTGGTTAATTGATACTATTTTTGAGAATAATTATTTAATGATAGCTACTATTTGGAGATAATTGTTTAATTATTCCATTTTATATTATGTAATGATTTATATTTTTAAAGGTTACTTATATTTATTTGCAGTTCGTTATGCTTTAGCAATCGTATGAGTATCTCTGGTTTTAACAATTAAATTATGTACAAATCTTCTAAGAGAATGTCTATGATTATTCTATATTGCTTAATGTAAAGTTTTTATTGGTTCTTATTACGGCATTGAGAGTTTTATTGGATTTGAAATGAGTTATTTATGCGTATGCTTCATTTTTGAAAAAGCATTATTGTTTAAAGGAGATGATTTTTGGATTGTTACTTGATTTGAAAGTTGTCGCTGATTTGTGTTAAAATCTTTTGGACAGACTTGTGTTTATCATTTCCTGGGGAAAATGGCGGATATTTTGGATATTGATGTACTAGTTATGGACTCCTTGTTGCTGAGGCCGTCTGGTTTTGTGAGTGGTTTACTTGTTAATTACATAGATTTAATAAGAGTATTAGAGTATATGTGTTTTATAACATAAATTTGATGATGGATGAGATTTCATTCGATATATATATGAGAGAATATTTTGAGCAATGAGTTATTCGAGCAAAATGAGTTCTAGTATACTTATACATATTTATCTTGGAAGAAAGCACTGTTTACACTCGTATGTGCATTTACATCCAATGGAATATGGTTTGATGTATATCCGTATTTAAACATCGTATGCTTGATTCCTCGAATTGGATTTTTGATGGTGACATGGACTTTAGTCCGCCACTGCAGTTTCCCTGAGTTTAACCCTGAGTTTAACCTGGTCAAGAGGTGCACGGAGCCATTGTGAGGGGGTTCTTTATGTAGAAACCGGGGTCACCACGGGATCTCGGTGTGCTTCGTCGAGGTTATGAATACCTTAATGGCTCTCAACCTGAGTCGCGACGGCTAAGTCGAGGAGATGTTTTTCAGGCCAATGACTTGAGATTGGTTTTCTCGTTCAGTTGCACAATTATTGATATAATTTTTGGATTATGATGAGGGGGCGAAGCCCAGCTGTCGCTCTCAAGAGGGTAGTCTCTCACAAAATTTATATTTTTCTAGGGAATGTTATTTTTTATTGTGATGAGAGGGTGAAGCCCAGTTGTCTCTCTTAGGAGAGCAGTCTCTCACAAAAATTTATGTTATTTTGGATTATAATGAGCGGGCGAAGCCCAGCTATCGCTCTTAGGAGGACAGTCTCTCATTAAAATGTGTGATTTCTGAGGAATTGATTTGATTTTGATTTCTGATGAATTTATGTTCCGAAAGCTCTTTAAAGTGGTATTTTTGCCAAATTTCTGGTCTTTGTGAAAGTTTAAAAGTTATTTAGGGAAAATTGACCTTTATGTACTTTATATATGCTATATTTAATTATTTGGAATTATTGAGCAACTATCAACCAATTGAATGTGCTGCAATTGCAGGAACAAGACCCTACTAGGTTGCTTGTGCGAGTATAGACGGTCAGTGAGTTAAAAGGGTTCTGAGTGGATCCCTTTTTTCTGCTTGATGTCAGTAATTGTGTAGCGGTTGTACCCACATGTTGGATTAATCGTGAAAAATTGTATCCATGTATTTTGAACCTTGTAACCATGTAAAAAGTTGGTATTGTGCCATGAAAGTCGATTTTGGTTTTCGGGTGTATCGACTTTTCGAGTTAAAAATGAGTTTTTAAGCGATGGGTTGCCATTTATCTCGATAGAAGAGTGGGTGTAGCTGATCGTCTGTTTGTTATAATATCCATGGTGAGATGTAAGAGACAAGTTTGTATGTACAAGTGTTATAACAGGTTCTTTGTAGCAACATGTTCACTATAGAAGCACGTAGCTATAGATTGCAATCTTGTTTTTGACTTTTTACTATAGCGAGTTTATTCTTGTAGTAGTTTGTTACTATACCATCATGTGTATACCGATCCTTTCGGTAGCATCGAATTTTCTACATCTTTCTTTCCTTCTTCTTCTTCTTTCTTTACGCTTCTCATTTGTTTCTCATTCACTGAGACACCTAAAATTGAGAAAAATTAGCGACCTTTCTTTCGAATTAAAAGCATCCATTCTCCTCTCTCGTCCTCTTGGCAGCAGTTGGGCTTCGATCCAAGGTTTTTCTTTCATATTTCTCTCGTATTACTTTGTTTTTGAAAATTTTTGAAAACCTACAAATACATCTTGGTTTAGGTTGATTTTAAGCTCAAATTGAAGCCATGGTCTTTGTTATTCATTTGTGTGAATGTTTGTAAAGAAATTTCTTGTTTAGGGTGTTAGTAAATCAGTAGAAACCATTGGTTTATGGCCAGGTTATTGTAGCAATTTGTTAGTTCTGAGTAGCAATCCACGAGTTTACTATAGTACACCAGAGTTTTACTTGTTTCTTTGATTTCTTTGGATTAGAGTAAACCTCAAACTCTTGAGGACTTCATTGGTAACATTTAGACCTAGCTTTGAGCCAATCTTAGGATCAATTTAGGGTTGTTTGGTAGAAGGAACCTAGGGTTTCTTTGCTTAGAATTTTTGTACTAATCTTTGATGTTGATTTGTTGTGATTGAGCAGGAGGTGAGGCGTTATCTCCGGAAGCAAAGAGTTAGCCAAGGATTAGCTTGCGAGAGAGAAATCGTCTACTTGTGAGTGGGACTATTAAGCATTACTCTATTAGAAGATTACCCATATTTATATGTTTATATAATCTATCTTACTTAATGAGTTTTTGTGGATTATTATGATTACTTTGAGAAGTTTTAACCCAGGAAGGAGTTTATTGCTTGGTGCTTCTTTTATACAATTTGTGTTTAAAGGAAAGAATTTCCGTGTTGTTTGTTATGTTGGATTATGTAAATTTATTTGTGTTAAAAGCTTGAATTTGCTTGTGCTTTTATCATTTTCTTATAGAAATGGCTAAGGTATTTTTGTTGTTGGTTATTGTGTTGGCTATTGTACTCTGTGTGAAGTTGTGCTTATTGTTGAGTTTATATGGTGATACCCTACTACAGTAGGCGGTCTCCACGGCCAGCCTTTTGAGATGGCGTGGTAAACCGGCTGATTAGTACAAGGGCCAATTCAGGTATGAGTATAGAGTTCTGACTGGATATTCATTGAATAGCCATTGTCACCATGTAGTGAACCGATGGATCAACGTCAAAGGTATAAGTACTTTGACGGCTCTAAACCTACTTGCGAGCGCGATGAAGATTTAGGGAGGTTTCTAGACCACTTTATGTGGGGTGAGTGTTGGGTGTTGCTTTATTCTGGGTTGAGATTTATTCCCATTATTTCTTTTGTAGTGTTATCTTGAATTTGTTGTGAGCGGGCGAAGTCCAGGTGTTGCTTTTTGGAGGGTAGTCTCTTATAAATTTGATTTGACACTAGTATTATGTTTTGTTATTGTGAAACTCACATTATTTACTTTAGTATACTTATAATTGGAAACTATTTTGAACTGCATGTTTATTATCTAAGATTTGCTTCATGATTGGCTTATTCCTATAATTTGGAACTCTATATTCAGTATTTTTACACTTTGATATTCTAAAACGTTAATTGAGGTAGAATGTCTTCTTATTCTGTCTTTCTTGCTATTTTGTATTAAAGTTTGCTATTATATGTATTCACGCGCTAAATTAGTTATTTTATTTGTAAAGTAACATATTTGGAGATTTACGTAATTATTGTGGTATATTTCTATTACAGTTGTGCTATTCTCCCCTCATTGAGTAACGCTAGTTGCTCACCCCTCTTTCCTCTTCCCAGCCTTTTCTAGATAGTAGGTGTAGCGGTGTGATAGTGTGCTGAGCATTTACTATTGTTCTATATTCGGTGTATCTTTTCAATTCATGTATGTTACTTTTTGGACATGGACAGGCTGTTTGACTTATATTCGGTGTATCTTTTCACCGGCACACGCTTATTTTTGATCTCACGGCAACTAATGGATTCGACCCACTACATGTAATTAATATTCACCACACCAGCTTGTTATGGGTGAAGAACTTGATATTTCACATATGAGAATATTTGGTTGTGCAGTATATGTGCCAATAGAACCACCAAATAGTACAAGAATGGGTCCTTACTTGAGACTTGGTATATATGTTGGTTACGATTCTCCTTCAATTATACGATATTTAGAGCCATTAACGGGAGAGATTGCCATTTTGATGAATCAATGTTCCCTTTATTAGAGGGAGAAATGATTACTCAAGCAAGCCATTGATTGGAATGTATCCTCGCGATGCATGTATGAACTTGAAGTTCAAAAGATCATTAAATTACAAAATATTACAAATGCAATATCTAATGCATTCACTGATACTAAAATGGTAACCAAATCATATATATCGATGTCCACGTGATGCTCACTGCAAGAATTGAGATTCCTAGACTCCATTTGAAAGAAAATCAAGTAGAAAATAAACCACGAAAAACGCCGAAAACCAATTTGGCGCCAAAAGACTGGACTCCTAGAAAAAGGAAGTAGAAAAATCAAAGAGAGGATCTCCCATGTAAATAGGGAGAGAGTTATAAAACCCTCGGAACAAGTTAATAAAGAATCGATGGGGGAATGATATTTACGAAAATATTAAAAATTCAATTTGCTATGTAGATGATTATTAAAGAATGAATCGGCATGAGACCGAAATAAATGATATATTCATCTCGATGTGGCTATAGATATAGAAATAAATCACGATAATGATCCGAGCGCGCGATCTATTAATGAATATCGACAAAAGAAATAATTGGACAAAATGGAAAAAAGCTATCCAAGATGAGCTAAATTCCCTATCAAAACGTGAGGTGTTTGGGCCGATAGTGCCAACGCTAGAAGGGATAAACCGATGAGTTATAAATGGGTGTTTGTGAAAAAGAAACTGAAAATAATGAAATTATGAGATCAAAACAAAGGCCCCGGTTGCTCAAGGTTTTTCTCAAATGCACAGTATTGCTTATGAAGAAACATATTCTCTTGTAATGGATGGAATTTCTTTTTCGATTTTTAATTGCCATAGCGATAGTAATAAATTAGATATACAGTTTATGGAAGTTGTCACAGCATATCTGTATGGATTACTTGAAAATGACATATATATGAAAATCCCTAAAGGATACATAATAACATACATTACAAATCATCATCATTTATACTCAATTAAATTGTAGAGATCTCTCTATGGATAACTATCTTAGTGAATATCTTATAAAAGAAAAGTACCAAAATAATAGTATGTGTCCATGTGTGTTTGTTAAAAGTTATACTAACGGTTTTGTTGTGATAGCAGTATATGTGGATGATTTAAATCTTTTAGGCACTCCTTCAGAAATTGCAATTGCTGCGTCATGTCTGAGAATGTACGAAATGAAGATACGGGAAGACCCGGTTTTATCTTGGTATACAAATTGAGCGCTTACCTCAGAATATTTATACATCAATCAACCTATACTAAAAGGTGCTAAGATATTCGATATGAAAAAGGCTTATCCATTTGGTACTCAATGATTATCCCGAGCACTTGAAGTTTAGAAAGATACATTTCGTCCACCTAAAGAAGGATAAATCATTGTTAGTACAGAAACTCGGTATCTAAGTTTAATTGGTGGATTAATTTATCTTCGCGAATATATAGAGACGATATGCCTTTTGAAGTAAATCTTCTAGCAAAAGGATACGAGCTCTATCTGAAGACACAAAGGCACTTTGAAAGGAGTAAAGATGTGCTCACGTTACTTACGAAGAACTAGATACGGGCTTATTTTATCCACAACAATCTTACATCCGACCTCACAGACTTTTCGCGATCTTTGGTGTCTGTATGATCCTCACAAAGGGTGATGTCAGACTGGATACATATTTTCTTACAATGGTACAACTATCTCATGACATTCCAGCAAAAAACAAACTCTTTACGACTGCTTCATCGAATCGTACTAAAATTCTAGCTCTACATGAAACAGAGTCGAGAATGCGAAGTTGTTGCGATCTATGATTGGTTACATAGTGGGTAAATCATCCCGGATTACCAGCTGCTACAGACAAATGCTCACTGATAATTTATGAAGACAACAGTGCTTGTATTTCTCAAATACGAGGAGGTTACATTAAAGGTGATAGAATGAAGCATATATTACCAAACTTTTTGTACACTCATGACCTCCAGAAAGAAGGCGTTATAGAAGTTTAAAAGATTCAATCTAATAAGAATCAATCATATTTATTCATAAAATCATTTCCCAAGTGCATTACTTTACGAAGACTTAGACTTACACATAAAATCGAGATGAGAAGACTTAATGATGTAAGTACTCTCAAAATAAATTAAAATTATTTATTTGAGGAGGAGAGTGTAGTCTTTTTCCCTTCACCGTGGTTTTTATCCCAATGGTTTTTCTAAGGCAATGTTTTTAGCGAGGGTAGTGACCTCAAAACACAAAGGATATTGTACTCTTTTCTCTTGTTGAGGGTTTTATCCCACTGGGTTTTTCCTAGCAAGGTTTAAGCAGGAGCGTCATCGCTTTAGTCACTGGACATCCAGGTGAGTGTTATAAATATTATAATAAATAGTGGGTGTCGACTATAGCAAACGCATAACTAACAGTAGGCATGTTGCCATCTTTATGACCACCGATCTTAGTTACTATCAACCTACTAGGATATTTTGGACCGTCCGATTGAATTAATCATCCCGACTTCATTCAACTCTTGTAAGCCTATAAATACCCCCTACATTTATGTATTTTGATATAGAGAAAAAGAAAGATAAGAAGAAGTAAGTAAAGGAGATTCGGTGTAATTGATGGTGATCGGTACATTCGGTGATTCAAATACACACTTAGCAGGTTACAGTGATGCTGATTGGGCAAAAAATATAGATCGGAAGAGCACTTCAGGAGATTAACAATCTAGTTACTTTGGTATAGTAAGAAAAAAAGTTCAATCTCTCTCTCCACTCTAGAAGCCAAGTATATAGCGCGAGGGAGTTGTTGCATACGATTAATTTGGATAAAAGCAAATGGTTGAGGATTATAGTCTACAACAAGGATAGTTGACTTTTTGTGACAACAAAAAGTGCGATTGATATTTCCAAAGATCACGTTCAACATTCTCGCAAAGCATATTGATATTCGACATCATTCCATACGTGACTTAGTGGGAAGCAAGACTATAGTGCTAGATCATGTTGCAACTGAAAAATAACTAGCTGACATCTTTACGAAACCCCTTGAAGCCCCATGATATAAATATCTGTGGGGTGCCTTAGGTCTCTATCAAATGTAATTGTTGGGCGACGGGCTATGTAAATGATCGTGTCGTGCCGATGTTCTGCTTTAAAATCTTCACAACAAGTCCATCCTTCGTGGGGCGCGCTGTGGCGAGTGTCTTTATGTTTTTGCCATTATCTTCCCACAAAGGGGAGCTTCACTGTGAGACTCAGAGTAACCTAGGGAAGTTCAAGCGTCTCTTTGCCATAATTAGATACAAGGGAGATTGTAGCTCCTGCGCAGCTTTTTAATTTTTATGTTTCTTTATGATGTATCTATCGCGACCGATTTATGTTTCTTGTTCATGTTATGTTAATCTCTAGTTGGTACGCTCATTGTTAATGTGCTATCCATTATCAACTAGATATTGTACTAGTCATAAAAATTAGTCCCCGTAATAGTCATAAGGTCATGTCCGATATGTCGTTATATATTGTAGCATGTGGGTGTTGTGAAATCGGCGTCGCTGACCGTGCTAGTCAAGAAGGTTGTGTCAAATAATGCCAAAAGTGGATATTGTTAAGTATCGGACGACATGGATTGGCATTATATGACAAGCAGAGATGGCATGGCCAAATAAAGATGACGTGACAATAACGAATTAGCGAAAAAGAGGAGTGAGTAGGATGATGATGTGGATGAATCTTGGTGTCATGACATGAAGATACAAGGTCTAGAAGATCATGTTTAGAAGAAATTCCTCTCACTAGTAGTCATGTGATGATCAACTATTTTTGGAAAAGTGCATCAAGTTAGAAAGGATCTTTTCAAGAAGGTAAGTTTTATTTTAGGTATGTTTATCTATCCTTGGTAAGATCCGGGATGATAGATCGTATCTTTTGGTAAAACTCCTTTTTGGAAAGATCTACCTAAAAGAAGAGAGGGATATTCTATTATCGCGCGAATTAAAGATTATGAAGATTGCATAAGTGTGAACCTATTTGAAGGCGCAAACTAAGGACAATCCAATGAGATTATCAAGACCATGTTTAGCAACACAATTTGAAGGAAGATCTAAGAGATAATTATGGGCGGAGCTATTCAAAGGGAGACAAATCGTGTATGGAAGATTGATTGAAGATTACCTGAGATATAATTGAAGATTTGAAGATCCAAACATGGATGATTGGAGATCATGCTTGAAGATGTTGAAGGCTAAACTTGGATGAGATGAAATCAAGTTTAGTAACAATATTTTCATGAGTCAAACGAGATCTTTTCGAGAAGATCAAACTTGGGTCAAGTTTGGAAAGAAGATCGGGAGATCTTCGGTGACCATCTTTGATGAGATGCTTGTGTGTGCCTTGGTAGGCGCATTCCTCGGGAGAGGAGACCTGCTAAAGTGACGTGAGAAAGGAGAGTAGGCTGCGAGCAGGGGAAGGCTGGGTCAAGTCAATCACGCTCACGAGGCAAAGCGAAGGAACCAAGAAGGTCGAAGGTCGTGAGGTCGGGTGCAACTGGCTAGAACTCAATCATGTTCAGTAAGATAGGCAATGTTGCAACTGGGTGTTGTAACATCTAACTTTGAAAGGTGTACAAGTTAAGAAGCCACGGAGAATTCTAAAAGAGGAAGGTTTATTTGGATGTCGGTGTGTCTATAAGATATCTTCCCTTAAGATTTAGGATGAGCCACGGAGTGATAGACCCTTCGGTGAGAGTTGAGGAGAGTGGCCATCGATCAATCTTAAGAGGGTATTCTTTGTCTTGAGAAAGTAAGAGAGTGTTGTAATCTTTATTCTATAATCTCTTTTAGTGAATTATTTCTCGAGAGTTGGCCCCCGGATGTAGGCAAGATTGTGCCATACTGCGTTACCAATTTGTGTGCCTCCTTTCTCTTGTTTGATTGTGTGTGTCCAATCTTCAAGTGAGTTTTTGAGTGACTCATCTTACCACACTACCCACCGGAACTATCAATTTCTTATAGAACATAAATAAAATAATGTATGAAGATATCTTAAATAATTAAAAATAAAAATAAAAAAATATGTTTTTAAATATTGATTAGAAACAATGTTATTTTATTGAATATGTTAATGAGAAAAATTCAATTATTAGAGCTCTACATGAAAAGTTTTTTTATTTAATTAATTCTTATTAAAATAAACATTTCAACATTAAAATCCCTAATAACATTATAAAAGGACCTATTTTTGGTAAATATAGAAAAAGGCATATCCTTGATTCATGAAGCATATGTGGTAAAAATAATATTATAAAATTTGCATATCCATCTGCCAATCAACTTGCCAGGAGAAAGACCTGTTCTTGAAAAACGAGATCTTATCCACACCTTTATTTATTTATCAGAAATAATAATAATAATAATAATAATAATAATAATAATAATAATAATAATAATAATAATAATAATAATAAGCGAAAATTATTTTTCGCCCATGAAAGTTTCAAAACTTCTCAAATAACCCCTCTGACTTTTGACATTGCAAGATAGCTCCTCTTTTTTTGTTTCACTTCCTTGTTGCCCCTAAGCTCATTCCGTCAACTTTTTTTTCTTTGTATTCCACTTTACCCCATCAGTAATGGTGGGGAAAACCGCTCAGTCATATCATTGTTTTCAAAAACATACTTTGAACTATCAAATCACCCATCTTTCTGCAATGTTTTCAAACACTTTTTGGAAGTCTTTTAGCATTTTATACCAAATGAAATGCTTCTTCTTAAACCCTTTTTGTCTTTTTATCTAGCCCAGGTTGTGATCTACTCGGTTCTCATTTGGTGCATTATGGTTTATCGTTTTTACCATCCCTCACTGACAGTGTCAAGAATCTTTTCCAAGTCTACACCTTTGTTCCCAAGTGAAACCCTCTAAAGAAGGTCGGTGAGTTCCTTAGTTGGTGTTTTTGCAAAATTTTTCATATAATATGTAGTTTAATACCATATCAATGATAGTGTTACTAGATTTTTTTTATCCAGGTTTTTAATTGAGGGTTTTTGTGTAGTTTCTAGATATAAGGGAATAACGTATGTTGTTGTTCACTATCCTGATCTCTTGGGAATCAGTTCAAGCGGAGATATGTGAGCAATGGGACCTCGAAGTTTCCCGTGCAAGGGTGAAGTTTGTCATGCCCAATGCACATAGGACGATTTGTCCAATAGAATTCAAGGTGGACTTCCAGTGCATATGCCACATGTTCAATTGTGCTACCGTCGACCTCATAATTGACACAAATGAAAGCCTATTGGCCGTCCCTGTGTACACATCTCTCCCATTGTAAATATTGATTCTATTAGTATATATAGTTAAATCAGCTATAACAACTTTTTCAACTTAGTAAATATGTTTTCTCGCTTAAAAGAGTATTGATTTTGCTTAGTTAGTATGGTTTCCACTTGGTCAGTATGTTTTTCATTTAACATATTCGTGTTTCGTGTGTTTAATATATTACATGCTTAGCAATATTGTTTTTCATTTACATTAAATGGTTCCCACTTATTATGCAACGTTATTGTTTAATTTATTGATTTACCACTTACTCGATCACGCTAAGTTATTTTCATATGTTCTCATGTTTAACACTCTCCACCAGGGATCAAGATGGCGCTGACGGTGTACTACGACTTCCAACCTTACCTGAGCAATTTAAACTTTTGTCGTTGGATATTGTATAACGGTTTGCAAACGCTGACCACTTAAGAGAATCACTGCACAATTTTGTAATCAAGCATAATTTTAACTTCACATTCATAAATAATGATAAACACACAGTGACTATCCAATGCATCAGTGATGGTTGTCAATAGTGTCTCCATGCCTTAAAGGAATACGATAAAGAGACTTTTAGGATCAAGACAATGCACCTAGCTGGTCACAATCATAGTCGAAAGAATATGTTGTCCGCAATTAATGAAAACAATGTTGTTTGCTTACTTTCTTCTTTATGTATTACACCTATTGCGTATATTCTTATTAAGTAGAAACATTTAAGGATATTTCAAATATGTTAAACAACAACAACAGCTAAGAATAGGTAAGAACATATGCTAGTACACCTGTAACAACTATATTTAAACATAAACGTATACATATAATCCCGGTCGTAAGTCTAGCTAAGGGAGAAAGAATGTTGATAATCGGTAACATGACCAACTAAAGCGAGAATTAATCAATCAAACATTGTTAGGGTCTCCAGTTGGCTCATTCTTGGAAATTTCGGCTTGGTCACCACCGTGGGTGATACCTTCCATGAGTATCCTTACCGCAAGATGGTAGGGTAGGAGCAATGTGATCTCCACGGCTGGTAGCCCTAACAAAATCTTCTTTTTCTTTGTTAGCGGAAAGGAGCTCCAAAAACTGACACACAGAAATAAGGCAGTATGAGTGAAACCCAGCACAAGAAAATATAAACCTTAGAAACTACATGTTAATGTATATGACTAAATGAAAATGAGTTAATTTAAATGAAAAGGGATTTAATTTAAACGGGAAACCAAATAACTAATCATAAACAGTTATAAATACACGTGATTGGTTCTTTTCCTACACACAAAAAGCGAGATACTAAATACAAACAAATGAGCTTAAGAGGAAAGTTTTTACCATGGCATTTTAAAACTATTACATAACTTCTCAATGACTTATTACCCCTTGTCTTCAATTGATGACAACATCAATCCTAAAAGATGCATGGTTCAGAAACTATTTGCCATAGAATGATAGCCACATCTTCACGCCTCGAAACTTCAGTGAGGGCTTTTCATCAATCCTAAATTTCTTGGCGCGTCAGTCACACCTTTGTAACGGTGACGAAGCAATCCCCTCTTGCAATACTAGTTTTTATGTCGGTATAAGGCTATAAGCGGTGTTAGTTGAATAATTTCTCGATGTCTTCTCGCTAATGTGAGCCCTTCAAGTCACCCATAGTTTCCGCTATCGATTACTAAGTAGGACCTCTCATTAACAAGGTTGACAACTATAGGAAAAAGCACCCGCTTAAATTAGAAGTTGTATTATTAAGCGGAAGAAAGCCATCTATTAAACATTAACTAACTAATGCATATCTCTTCATATGTTCCCCAACTTACCTCCCTACTTTGGAGCACAACTATTGGCTTATATGATCGAGATGAGTCTTCAAAGTTGTACGTGTAATGTGTGGCCAGGCGGGAGTTCTCTATGTACAGATGAGGCGAGCAGACAACCATCCGAATAGATGGTGTTCAAAAAAATCAAACCTTTGGCGAAGAAGGGAAAAATATTTTTGGGAGCTTTTCTTGCAAGTAGATGAAGGGTCGAAGAAAAGAAAAATGGCTCCGAAAGCTAGTAATGATGGAGTTCTCTCGAATTACCCAACGAAGGGCGGTTCAAGGGGTAAGAACCGATAAAGCAATCGCTTTTAGGCCCAATGGTTTTTAAGGCCTCATTTTTAGATAATAATTTTTAATTTTTAGTCCTCGTCTTTAGATAATAGTAATTTTTAATTTTTAAAATCTCATCTTTAGATATTTTTAATAATATATTTTGAAAACTTAAAAATTTTGAAAGAACTCCGATAATTATTGTACTACAAAAATATTTTTAATTTAATATTTAGCCAATGTTATATAATCTTAGCTAACTTTAAAATTTAAAATAACAACGTAAAAATATTAAATATTTTTATCTTTGATACTTAATCAATCTCATATTATCTCTAACAAACTTTTCAAAATTTTATTTTAATCCTATTGGCTTTTTTCATATTTATTTCTCCAAAAATTAATATAATATTTTTATTTCTTTTTAATTGTAAATAAGAGTTTTTGTAATTTATATATTGTTACATTTATAGTTTTATGAGTTTTAGCTTATAAATTTTAAATATATCTCTTCATTATGGAGAAAAAGACAAACAAAACAAGTATTTATTAAAATAAAAATTTAAATAAAATGTAATTTAATTAAATAAATTAGAAAATTTATTTTAAAAATTCCGCTTTAGGCACCGCAGTTCGAGTTAAGCCGCCCTTGTTACCCAAAGAGGAAAACCACTTTTTCTTATGGTCCTTTCTTTTTCGGTTTTCCACGATGTAAAGTGGTTACATAATGGCCATGATGGTCATTTCTCACTATGTGTTGGTTGTCTACAACTCCCAAGGTAAGGGCATTATTGTCCAAAAAATCCATATCTTATTCTGTTTTTGTCCTTTTAACGGTTTGAAGGGTCTAAAAATAAGTGAAGGAAAAATGAGGGTTTTTTTTTATACCGAAATTAGGGAGGACCATGTGCATTACTAAAACTTTTCAAGAGTTTTTGGCAATTATTAGTAATAGAGAGTGTTCTGCGGGACATTTTACAGAATGTCCCCGAGAGAATCTAACAAAGAAGAAAGGGTTGAGAGGAGAGAGATAGGAATGATTTTGTAGATGAACAGTGTAATGAACAATGACCGACCATAGTACTAGTTTCAACTGGGTTGGTGTGGTGTTATGTGGTGTTATTTTTAATCTTTGTGTTCTCAACTTTGTAGGTCTAGTAGAAAAGGATTTTTGATTGTTGTGATTGTTTCAGATTCGCTGCTCAAAATTGATTGAATGGTTTAGATTAAAAATACTATCGCATCCGCACGTTTCAGCCGTAACTATTCATAGCATAATATTATTGTTCATGCAACGACTGCAGAGCAGTTGGAACAATGAAAGAGATCGGTGATTGTTTGATTTTATGTAAATAAGGACTGATAGGTCTATATGTATTTAAAGTATCCCTTTTAAATTCAACAATTTTTAATTTTAATTATATTTTTATTTTTATAAAACTTTTTTAGGGTTTGTATACTATGCGCATCCTTAAAAGATCATTAATTTTATGTATCCCTATAAAAATTAAAAAATTAGCTGCTCTTTATATGCTGCTAAAAGAATTAAAAAAAATAAAATGATGAAAAAAAACCAAAATGATCATCATTTAGTGAAATTATAAATATCCTTAAACTTCAGAAATTATATATATAATATCCAAATACTAATCTGAACCTTGGGTAGACTTTTATCTAAGTTTTAAATCTATATAATTATAAAATATAAATAAAATAAAAACGACAAAAAGAATCAAGTATCATTGTGTGACAAATTAAATATATAATGTTAGAAGCAATGTTAGTATTTTATTAAATATATTAATGAGATGCCGGGAGCATGAGGAAAGATTCCAATTATTTATAATATTTTTGCACTTAATTAATATTAATTATTAAATTAATGATATTTATTTATCAATATTTTTTAAATTGATAATTAAATAGATTTATTTAAAATAATTAATAAAAGATTACAAGAAATCTGTAAGAGATCAAGTTTAGTGATTGGTTGAAATCATGGACTGTTTATCAAACGTAACCTAAAAATAGTCATTTTTATTAGCATATATATTAGATAAATATAAATATTTTGTAACTAAATAAAGTTACTTTTTACAAATGTTTATAAAAACAAAAACATTAATTTCACGCAAATAAATGTAGCAGAAAACGTCTCACTTGACATTAAAATATGAATGGTGAAAATGAACAAATTCAGTTGGAGTAATATACATTTATTTATATAAAAACGTATATGTATATACTTTTATATCTTCATGTTCATACATATTCTTAGTTGTTACCTAATGAGAATCATGCTTCTTATCTCACACTTCCTTACATAGTATCAAGACAAGTGGTGATTTCTTTTTCGATAAACTCCGCTTATCTCTTCACCTCACAGGATTTATCTTTGTTGGTCGGAGTTGTCCACCCTTTGCTGGTTTCGTCTTTCTTCTCCGGATCCTTCTATCCCTTTACCGGCTTTTGTATATTTTTCCACAGGATCTATCTTTTTGTTCACCGGAGGGTGGCTTCAGAGACTCTCGCGCCCACCAACGAACTCAGCCCTTCCTCCTTCGTTACCGCCTCCAGCGTCGCCCCAAAGTTGCTGCCTGCCCAGATTATTGTTGCTGTCGTCCTCCCCGCCGAACATCCCACATCCAAACCCACGATCTTTGCTGCTGCCGATCAACTCCTTGTTGACTGCCGTCGGATATCCTCACATCCATCCCCTCCAAACCCACCGACCAGCTTTCTCCTTCTCCATCGGACAAAATCCTCAAATTTCATCCCATTATCATTATTCTATTCGATGCAAGAGACCATATCCGCAATTTACTCATTCTTATTATTATTATTATTATTATTATTATATAATGTATATTCTTTGACACTCTAGTCCCAAGACAAATTCTTCTTTTGGTGCACAGTAATATCTACAGTGATATATAGTAACAACACAACACACAGTGACAGCTACATTGATTCTTATAATATTGAACTCCATAAGGCAGTGTCTTATTGCTCGTGGTTTCACTCAGGAATATGGCATTGACTATAAGGAGACATGTTCCTGTGGCCAAGTTGACTACTATTCTTCTTGTTTTCGTTATTGTAGCTGCTCGTCATTGGCCACTTCATCAGTTAGATGTCACCAATGCTTTCTTAAATAGAGATCTTTCTGAGGATGTTTACATGACTCCTCCTTCTGGTTTCTCTCATCCTCCTCAGCATGTTTGTCATCTTCGTTAGGTTATTTATGGACTCAAACATACTCCTCGCGCCTAGTTTGACCGTTTCCACAGTGTCATTCTTGCTCGTGGTTTTACTGAGAGATTTCATGATTCTGACCTCTTTTACTCGCAAACTCCTCGAGGCCTCACTTCCAGCTTTTTCTTCCTTTATAATCGATGACGATATGGTCATCTACCGCGATGATGTCGATACTGAGTTCTTTTCTCTGAAGCTTGTGTTTTCGCACATCGAGTTTCGGATGAAAGACATTGGACCTGTTGTTACTTTCTGGGTCTCTGGCTGCCATCATTATTGTCGAGGGTTGCCCGGTTACTCGTTAATAGAAGTACATTTGACGATATTTTGTATGCAGCCGGGCATTACTAATCTCCGCACTTACCTCCACTTTTCCTATTGGGTTGCATCACTCGCCTCTCCTGCGACGGTGAGGTGATGACGATCCTACTCTGCCATCGAGCACTTGTGGGTGCTTTTGTTTGTCGACCATCACTCTCGGCTCGACATTGGCGTATGTTGTTGCTGTCTTTTAGCGCGTTTATTAGTGCTCTGAGCATTACCAAATACGTACGCACTTCTACGAGTTATTCAAGTACCTCGGTGGCGCTACTGAAATCGATTGCGTATCCGCCACGTCCTCACTCTTAAGTTGCACGATTGTAGATGTTGATTGCGTGATGCTATCGATCGGAGATCTATCTTTCAAGGTTTATGCATTTTTCTGGAGATCGGCTATCCCTCGACAAGAAACAATCACTTCCAGTCCTTTCCATTGTCGAGTCTAAGTATGGTTGCCAAGTCGTCCACCTGCCAGTTAGAAGTTGCTGGTTGCGTCGATTTTGAGTGGGACTCCCTGGGTGTCACCATATCTCGCTTCCCACTTCCGCGCATCTACGTGACAAACCAAGAGTGCAACATCAGATTGTTGCAAAATCGTCGTTTCTATGAGCTGCGACGGCATCTTGAATTCTCCACCGGCTTGTTCGTTATCATTATCTTGTTGGCGTAGATTCTTCTTCCGTATGTTGCCTCTCATGTGATGAGTTTAATCGTCGATCACTCAAAACAAATATTGTCGCTCAATTTCAATTTCTAGTTGACAAGCTCCCTCGGCCTATATGACGTCACCGCGAGTTTAGGCGTCCGCAGTAATTAGAGTAATATACATTTTATATATAATGTATACGTAATAGCCACCTTGTATCTTTAGTGGGGAACTAAGAACAAAAATTAAGAGGGAAATGCTAAATTTAAATTTTAAATGGTTCATTGGTATTGAACAATTTTATTAATTCAAACTTGAAATCCGATTATTCAATAATACAAAATATACACAGATCCATTTTATTTACACTAAAAACCTATCATATCTCACATAATTAAACTAACTAACACTAAATTAACATACTTATAAAATTAAAACAAGTTTCACATAAGATTCAAAATCTAGTTCAATTATTAAATACAATAATTGTTAAAACAAATAATCTAATAGATAACTTCCAAAATTTTATAACAATTAATCATAACCAAAATATCATAGCGATCTTCACAACAAATAATCAAACAATATTTGATAGATAATAACACATTAAACAAATTAAGTTGGAAATATAAAAATAAATAAGATGAAATCTGGACTGAAAAATAAAATATAAAGCGGGAGAGAGATTGCATAAAGAGAAAACTCACTAATCCAACACGACCTATAATAATTTGTTCAAGAAAATTTTATGGAAAGCAATTATATTTTGTAGGTTTTATTATTATTTTATTTATTGTTACTATTTTTACATTAATATCTTGAAAATAGATAATTATATATTAATAAGTTCAATAAAAACATATTTAAATATAAAATTTAAGCAAAATATTTAGGAGCATCTCGCTAGCGTATATTAGTTGTTATTATCACTCTTTTCGATTTTTATTGTTTTCATTTAATTTATTGTAAAGATTATACATCAGAATGTTAAAATAAATAAATAAAGAATATCACTTTCATATATAAATGGTAGTTATTATTGGCTTTAATACATGATATACATATATATATATATATATATC
Organism: Dioscorea cayenensis subsp. rotundata; assembly: GCF_009730915.1. Classification (NCBI taxonomy): domain Eukaryota; kingdom Viridiplantae; phylum Streptophyta; class Magnoliopsida; order Dioscoreales; family Dioscoreaceae; genus Dioscorea; species Dioscorea cayenensis. Next base: position 2,687,771 of record NC_052480.1, on the reverse strand, counting down.
TCCTTACTATGGAGCAAGGGGTGCTCAAGGCACACCCCTGCTTCGATTCCGCCTATATGTTGTATCTTCTACGCTCATACATACTCTTATATACACTCATGTATTTATCATTCCCTGATTCCGCTTCTATTTTGTATGTCTCCTCGCTCATATATACTCTTACATATTCATATATTTATTAATCGGGTTTGACCACCATAACGAGACTATGCTTTCTTCTCTCACATTACCTTTACAAATTCTTTTCAAATATTAAAATTAATATACAGAGACCGTATTTTCCGAGTTTGGAAATTATTTCTGCTCAATTTTAATAGAATGCATGGATTCAAATGCATTATACTGCACGTATTAGATATTTGGCACATAACAAGTATATTTTAATGTAAATAATTTTTTCAAATGAGTATAGTGGTCAATACTTCAATGTCTCTGAATTCTAAAAGTTCAGTGGTGTAACTGCATAAAGCTATTTTATCAGCAAAAATACAAATAAAAAATTATAAATTTTCGCAAGTGTATTAATAGTTTATATATCACAATACCGGATGTTCTCTTAACAGCAATGGTGAGGAAATAAGTCAAATAACAGAAGTAGAGGACTGACTTTCCCACTGCAATTACTCTAAAATGAGAAAAAGGAATAATTGGTATTTCTTTTGTTTTAACTTCTTTTTTATTTATTAATTTTGAAATTCACTCATTTAAAGATTTTTTCAGTGAAATAAAAGAAATAAAATTTTATATAAATATATTTTTTATTTTTATAAAAATGGAAACTAGAACTACTGATGTTAACTTTTTGGTCTCTCTCTCTGTCAGGGTTACTTTCCATTACTCAACTTTGACCAATTCTTCCTAAGTGCACTTCAAGAGCTCACACTCGAGGGGTTGTTTAATTGTGCAGTAAGTGAAAATTCCTTTTGCATTTCAATTTATATCATGATGTTGGTTTCTGCTATAACTGGAAAATGCTTGCATTAGTTTTTATTTATTGATTTGATATAAGTTAGAAGATTTAGTTCAGTAGTATAATTGTAGAGGGTGAGATTACCCCCATTATCCAATATTATTAATTATTTAATACAGTTTTAAAAATAATTTATACTAAAATAATTAATTTAATTTAATTTAAGTTTTTAAATTAATTAATTGATTTAATAAAGTAGTTATACATTTAAAAATAATAATCATATACTTAAATAACTAAGCCAAATAATAATCAATAACTTACATAATTAAGCACTAACTCAAAATAATTAATTGAACTCTCCCTATATACTTAACACTAATATAAAAAAATAATTAATTAATTAAATTAATGATAATTTTATTAAATTGAAAATATATAACATTCTTTAATTTTCTACTTAAAAAATATTTATATAATTAAAATTAAATAAAAATTGGTAAATTTTAAATAAAAGATTAAATCTAATAAAACATAAATAAGTATAAGTTTAATTATGTTAATAATTGATTATCTGTAAGTTTTCAATTTTTTTTTAATGCATAATATGGAGAGTGAAGAATGGTGATTTTAGCTCAAATGTAATACGTAATGTGGAGAGTGAAGAACGACAATTTTAACTCCAAATATTTTGTCGTGCGTTTTTCAGCTGTCACAGTAAAATTTGTTATTAATCTGAAATCTTTGAAAAGTATACAAAATTACAAAAATTTTTACATGTAAAAGCTAGTTTATTTTTACAAAATTTATTTACGAGTGACTATGAGATAACGACACAACCCATAAAACATAAACTTCATATAAATAAATTTTTATCTTAAATGATGTATAATTTTTGTTTAGAATAAATTATGATGTATTGGTCCTATTGGATTACAATTTTGAACTAGTGGATCAGTACCACGTGTAATAAAAAAAAATAAAAGTATCCACCCGTTTTTGGTAAACGAGGATCTGCTGCACAGCTTTAATTAGTACTTATTTCTAAATAATGAGTATCTGTGAATATGGGTTGTACGGTGCAGATAATAATATACATTAAAAGATAGAACCCATGTGTTATTTCCTTTTATATAATATATCCACTGATATGATTACTCGATTAGTAGATCGCATCCATGAGTCGGGACCGGACCGGGGCCGGGTTAGAGACCCGGAGTTGAATCAAAAAGTACTAAAAATTCAACGCTCAAGCTCGGCCCCTTAGCTAATCGACATATTCATCCAAGTCAGCCGAAGTTTGAAATGACCTCTCCAAAGCTCCCTAAGCCACTCAAAATAATTTTTATTAAATAATATATAAATTATATTTAATAATATTACTTAATACGTGGATATGGATAAATATTATTCTGCAAAATATACTTTAAAAAGTTAAAATACTAAATATAAATCTTTATTTAATTAAAATAATTAAAATTCAAATCATTATAATTAATGGCAATCAAATATATATATATATATATATATATATATATATATATATATATATATTGTATACGTATATACCAACCTAATTAATAAATATATTTTATAATACGGATCGGGCCGGGCCATGTTGGGCTTTTAATAACAAAACTCAAACCCGGCCTATTTTTTAAACGGGCTTTTTTTTTATCCAAGGCCCGGACATCGGGCCTTATATATTTGTCCAAATTAACCCAAATTTCAGGTGGGTCTTTGGGCTTGGGCGGATAATCCGGCCCTTGGACAGGTCTACTGATTAGTGTGCAATAAATGGAAAATAATAATATATTAGAAGATGAGGCTCATGACACATGAGTCATTGTCAAGATTATGCATGCCCACTATACCTTTTTTGGTGTATAATTGGAGCTAAAAATTCAATATTATAAATTTTTATTTTATAAAATACTGGATTAATGGAAATTTTTATTTCAGTTAACTAAATTTTGATTCAGATATTACAAAATAATACTTCTTTTTATATACGTCAGTAATTAACTTCAAATTTCCATGACAAAAATATAAAATAATTTCATAAAATTTTATAAAAATTAATTATTTTTTCTAAAACTACCTACAATCCCTATATCTTCATATATATATATTTAATTTCAACAAAAGAGTTGAATAAAGTGTTATAGGTGAATTAAAATATATATTAAAAGTTTCTTTATGTTAAAAATTGACGAAAATATGAATTAAGTGACGGATATGAAGAGAGTATAGTTTAGCGAAAACTAGGGACCCATAATTACAAATATCAAAGTGAGTTCGGTATTTATAGAAGGTGTTGTGCAGATTTATCATTAATTAATGTATATTAGCACTATTAGTATTAGGGAGAATGTTAAGTATAGTTAGTTATCCCTATTATGTTACTTCATGTATATATATAATGAGTGAGAGTCTAAGGATTTGTTTAGAATAAGAAATTTAAATATGAAATTTGGGAATGACCTTCAAGTTTATTTTTACATAAAAATTACATTATAGGGATATATATTTCAAAATATTTTTCTCTTAATCCAATATCTTTTAGGGGAAATTATTGTTTACTGCTGAAATTCTCAAACTTCCCAAACAACTCCTCGTAAGTTATGAATACCCGAGCAACCTTCAGCTATTGTTTCACTCTTCGCCTCAGAGGCACTCCGACTAGTGGGTTCGTATTGTCGAAATTACGATGACGTTAGCCGAAATGATGAAGAAAAACCGCCACGGTCACATTTGTGGACATCTTCCTCTTCTTTACTTATCATTCATGGCTCACTGTGAACATACTGAGTGAACAACTTCTTCATGTTTATGAGTCGTTGATGCACTCAACAACGGTTGAAGGTTCTCTTTTCATGACTTCTGCAATACAGTATATCGTGAATACATTTAATGAGAACAGTTGGGCCGTATCTGAGAAATAACAAATACACTGCCATTATCTCTTCCGTCTCCATCTTGTTTACTCATTTCATTCTCATCGGGGGTATAAATACTTATTATCCTTTGGGTCTACACTTACTATTGATATGGTCTATACATCCCAACGGTTAAAAATGTCAACAACGAGGCAACATGTCGTTTCTATTATATTTAATAACACATGGGCCCCACATTCTAGAACATGTTGAACCTTTCTCCCCACTTAATTGATTCCCTCGTACTTATATATTTTTATTCAGAATGAGACCCACAGGCATTCAAATTCTCCGAAGGGAGAGAGGCGAGACCTTTAATCTGAGATGAATCCCTATCATAATCGCCACGTGACCATACGGACGGGGTGGTCATCTGTGTAATATTAAGCGGATAACCGAGGAAGTGAGCCTCTCTATATATTGTACACCTTTACACCCATTGAAACCACTTCTAAAAGCTCTGACTGTTCATAAGGTGTAAACTCATTAATTACAAATATGCCACTCTAGCCAAAGAGATTTCTGTTTTAATGCTCAAGAATCTTACATATCCCTCGTTGTCATCTTACAAAGAAAACAACACTGGAACAACTGTTGGCTATATCTCTTCCGAGCAACAGAAAATTTGTTCGAGTTACCAGGGAAGTACAAGAAGATGGCAGTCCACAGTTACATATTTTAATACAACTCGAAGGCCGAGCACAGGTTACTAATCCTAGATTGTTAGATCTTCGTTCCAGTAGTTCATCTATCGTATTCCATCCGAATATACAATGTGCAAAGTAAAACTCGGATGTAAAGGAGTATATCGAGAAAGGGGGTGACTACATTGACTTGGGTCAGTTCCAGGTTGACAGCAGATCATCTCAAAGCGGAAGATCATGACTTTGTCATCCGTTTATACCGATGCATTAAGCTCGGATCAATATATACATGACATGATTATTAGAGAAAAAGGATCCCGCAGAGCATTTACTTTTACAATATCATTATCTTAAGTCTAATTATGAACTTATATTTCGCCAAACCATTGGATCCTTACATCTCGTGACAGGATTATTCAACGCTCAAAGTACTTTACGCCACGTATGCAAGAATGACTTGAGCATAATTTTTCTCGATTAATGGCGCTGTGTGGCCGAGAGGAAGATATAGTAATACATAAGGAAGGCTTTGTTTGCGGCCGATAAGTATCATCATTGACTGACCAAGCCGCATCGGGAAGACTCGCTTGGGCACGTTCTCTAGATAAGCATAACTACATTTGTGGACATCTGGACTTCAATCATGTCACGTTTCACCAAGATGTATTGTACAATGTCATTGATGATATGGCACCAAACTATCTATGGATGAAACATCAGTAGAGTTGATTGGTACTCGGTGAGATCGCAGATGAACTGTGAGCATGGCAAACCCATTGGAATTAAAAGGTGGAATCCCATCTATGTTTCTATGTAACTCAGGTCATGATTCGAGCTATAGAGAATATCTGGATAAGTCCGAGAATATAGCTCTACGTGACTGGACATTGAAGAATGCTGAGTTTGAATTCTAGATAATCCACTACACACCACGGATAACAACGTGGTGACCATGACGGCCTTCTTTTTGCTACCTAATTCTTCTTGATGCTCTTCTTGATTCAGTCCTTCGCTCATCATGGATAAATGGAGTGTGAAATCATCACAAAGACACACAAGTTAATACGGGAGTATTTTTCCGAGTTGATAATCCTCAGATTTCGGTGTTAAAGAACACATAGATGACCCTTCTTCAACAACCTGGGACCGCATAACCATGGAATACGTGTCAACCAATAACTGAGGAGAGCTCGAGGTTCACAAATGTCGGTCATTCTTTACCATATCGACAAACTTCCCACACCGTGAGTGAGAGTTTTTCCATGTATTCAAATGTAATGTTATGAACTTTCACGTAATTTCAATTTAATCTCTATTAATTTTGTAATTGTCCATTCAACATTTTGTGGCCGATTTGATCGTTATATCCTTAATGTAGAGAATTTGGCCCATGTTCAGTTCATTTGTATTAATTTTTAAGGCTGTTACTGCTTATACATTTTTAATGTATACTGTCCAACAATATCATCCGATAAAACATATGTTTTTAATATTGATAAATATAGTTAGTACATAATAGGAAAACTATATTATTTGAGTACAACACTTGGATACATATTTTATATTGGATACATATAATACGCTTTATACATCACCAACCGTTGATATAACCCTTTCGGCGTATTTATATTACCGTGGACCTCAAGTTTCATTTTTTATGCCATCTGTTTCAATGACCATATAAAGCTTCGTGTATTTCTTTACTTGTCCTTGCGCTTACCGTAGTTACGGTAAACAATCTTCTTCATGTTTAAGTGTTGACATACTCCTACAACGGCTGAGTATTCTTCTATGGCTTCTGCAATATGTATACCGTGAATATATTTAATGAGGACCGATTGGGTCATATCTGAGGAATAATAAATACACTGTCATTGTCTCTTCCTTCTGTATCTTGTTTACCTCGAACATCCTTCTCATCGTGGTTATAAATACTTAATATTCTTCTCATCTACACTTCTCAAAGTTAAAAATCGATACAAGTGGGCAACCTGTCATTTTCACTATATTTACTATCACATGGGGTCCTCACTTTCCTAGAATATGTGCTGAACCTTGCTCCCCACTTAATTGATTCTCTCATATTTACATATTATTTGAGTGAAACCACAGGCATTCAAATCAGAAAGAAAGAAAGACGGGACCTTTAATTTAAATGCACCTATTATAATTCACCATGTGACAGTACGGACATGGCTGCCATCCATAACTGATACAAGCATAGTCCACTCATTTTCGAGAAACAAACAA
>NC_052480.1:2600836-2680028 GCF_009730915.1 Dioscorea cayenensis subsp. rotundata | reverse complement strand
GAAGTTACGTATTGCTAACAACAAATATATAAAGGAACCATCTAAAAAGCTTTCTAGAGTAAACACAATTATCATACTCATTACGTACAAAAAATAATGAGAAACCATGAATGCATCAAACCTTTTTATACCACTCGCCTGGGACCCGCTTTCAACCCATACAATGATCTTTTTCAAAGAAACATACACAGTCTTCCTTTCCAAAAACAAGAAATCCCTCTGGTTGTGACAAATAAATATGTTCCTCCAGATTCCCATGTAAAAACTGCTTTTGACATCAAGTCGCTTAACTCCAAATTAAAAGTACTTGTACAATGGCTAGAAGAACCCGAATTGTTTTGTGCTTTCACAACCCGTGAGAATACCTCATGATAACTCAATTCCTCCTTCCTGTGAGAAACCCTTCGCTATAAGCTCTTGCTTTGAACCTTCCGTTCAACTCTAGGAACTCCTTCTTTCTTCTTGAACACTCATTTGCATCCCAATCGGGTTTTACAACCTTCGTAATGGAACTAGTTCCTGTGTTTCGCTCTTTTCGCTAGAGATCGTATCTCATCATCTCACGGCAATCAACCATTCTCGATGCTTCTCTATTCCGCACCGCCTCTTTATATGACCTCCCGATTCATCGTAATCAATATGTTCTCCCACCGCCAAGGCATAAGCAATAGAGTTAGTATTACACAATATCGACAAACTGCATACCCTCAAAGGCTTTCTAATTTTCCTTCTGGGTCTCCTCACGCTATACTCGCGATTCACAGCTTTATTCTATTCCTTTTTGAGCTTCAATTGTAAACTCCACCTTCTGGTTAGCATCCTGATCTTTATTACCTGCAACATTATCAAGCTCCTTTCTCTCGCCCGAACATAGCAGCATTCATCAAAAGTAACATCTCTCGCTAATAATCAAATTTTGAGTTCTCATTTTTCAAGACACCACAATCTATATCCTTTAACTCCAACAACATACCCTAGAAATATGCATTTCATCGCCCTCGGCTCAAGTTTACCATCATTCACATGAGCATAAGCAGACAACCAAATATACGCAAAACCGTAATAATCGTAGGGTTTACCGGACCATACCTCGAGGAGTCTTCAAATCAATTGCGTACTGCGAGTAGATCTATTCACCGTGATATCAAGCGAAAGAGTTAATCGCTTTGGCCCAAAATTGCTTAGAGAGGCCAAGACTTAATCGCATGCATCGAGCACTGTAGCGTAGTTGTCTGGGTTCATGCCTCGCAACCCATTTTGTCATGGGTGTATATCGCATGCTGTGGCGCCTCACTATACCTTCTTCTTTCTGCAAAACTCATCAAATGGTTTTATTACAAAATTCTAAACCATTATCCTGCTCTAGTGTCTTGACTTGTTTCCCTCGTCCGCTTTTCAACCATAGTCTTCCACCCTTGAAACTCCCAAACACCTCATCCTTGATCTCGTAAAATACACCCTGCATCTTTCTAGAATAATTATCAACGCAAAGTAACTGGCACCGCGATCCGCCATGAGACTCAACCTGGAGAGGGACCCCACAAACTCAATGAATATAATCAAGAATACCACGAAGTGTGCTTCCAGATCGACTTCACCCCTCGCTGCTTTCCCATCAACACAATGTCACAAAAATTTCATCTCCTGCTCACACCACCCAACAATCCTTGCTTTGCTCAAAGATCTGCAAGCCCTCTCTCACTTATGCGACCCATCAGAATGCCATAATTCCGCTATATCATCATGCCGCTCCGAGGAAACTTTAGATATAACCACTCGCTCCCATCACTAAACCGCCGCATCAAGAAGTCAACATCATACCGCAATCTACCTTTCACTGACTACCAGTAGCACCTTTTAGAAACTCTAATCGATCTCCATCACCGCAGAAACTGACTCGCTTTGCTAGAGTGCCAATAGCAATTAAGTTCTTGCGTAGACCAGGAACATACCATGCATCAAATGTTCTGACTATTCCATCATACATCTTAATCAGCAGCAACCACCGCCTTCAACACTAAGCTCCTCATCATCACCTAAATGCACACTGTCTTTCCAATCCTTGAAAGAAGTGGACAATTCCTTTGAGAATGTCATATGAAAAGATGCACCGCTGTCCAAGACCCAAGTATTTGCGTAACCTCGAATATCGACAACAAACATCACTTCCCACGCCTTCATCGAACTATCCATCGTTATATCATCATTATCTTGCATCACTCGTAATTCCTTTCTCGCACTACGATGCAATCGGGATTACCACTTGATCTCTTTATTCTCATATCCTTTCTTCCTTTGTTGGCAATTCTTCCTGAAGTGACCTTTTTCTTTACAGAAAAACAACGTAATCCTCCAGGTCTCGATTTGGAACGTGATTTTCCCATGTTCCTACCATCCTGCTCCTGATCCTCGCCTCGCTAACAATCAAACTCGCTCGCACCATCTTCTTTGGAACCGAAACCTTCCGCTCAATTCCTTAGATTGCATAGCATCCTTCACATCACATCGTAAATACTGTCTCTACCATATAGCATAGTATCAACAAAAATTCTCATATGAATTTGGCAAGGAACATAAGAGGATGATAGCTTGATCCTCATCATCAATTTTAACACCAACACCTTGTAGATCTAGAATAATCCGATTAAAAATTGTCAAGATGATCTTTCACCGCATATTCTCCGTCATTCGAAAAGGTATACAAACGCCGCTTTTGATATAACCCGGTTGGTTAGGATTTCTTCGAAACTTGCTTTCCAGACTTTCTTCCATAATCCTCGCCGTCAAATCGTTTCATTAACGACCTCGCAAAAACTTCATCGCTAGACTCAAAAGAATAGCGCTATGAGCATTTGCCAAAATCTCGCCTTCTCCTCCACCTTCATCTCCTCACTGGTAATTTTCCTTCTCCTTCCAATGTCTAGTCGCACATCCCCTGCCGAACCGTAATCGCCTTCATCTTGATCTTCCACAGTAAAAATCATTTTCGATCCATCGAACTTCTCAATTTCTAATTTATGAGAGGCCATCCTTTCAGCAAACCCAGAAACCCTAAATTCGAAGTTGAATTCAAGGGACCTTGCTCTAATACCACTTGTTATGCCAAACACAGCAATAATATAAAAAAAAACAAAAGAAAATAGTAGCACACAGAGATTTACGTGGTTCGGTCTATATGACTTACGTCCACGGGCAAGGAGATAGAGATTTCTTATTCTTCTATTTCGAGAAAAAAAAACTCATATAGATGATACAGATAAAAACCCTATATATATCCAAAATTAAAAATAAAATAATATAACCCACGGCCAAAAAGCCCACCACGTATTTTCATTGAAATCTCTAATTTAGGTTTAACTCTCAAATTAGAGTCGATAATACATTTGATAGGGTTACAATCACAATCAATTTCAAATTCAAGGCATCTCAACACTACTCAAATAATGGCAGTCCAGGACACCTTATCGACGCATTCTCCGACGAGGAGTATCCGGGTCACCGCACAATTCAAACTCTCAATCGATCAAAGATCGTGCAAATAGTGAACTATTTTTGAAACATTCTCCCAAAATTGGTCGAGATCGAGGACATCATACACAAGAGAAACAAGAACTTTCATCTCAAGAATGAAGCTTTGGAGTCAGTGTACCTCCATACGAACTTCTCCTTCCTACCTCCGGTCCCCGTGTGATCAGCCGTATGCTCCGAATAGCATATCCATACTGAACCATTCGTTGCTTGCATTGTATCTAATCGCGACTTATTGTTTGAAATTAGCTCCATGCATTGATATTGTTTGCAAGATTTGCACAAGGTTTTGGCAACTGGCAAGTCCTATTGTTACAGTATATGTACAAGTAAAAATTTGTGAGGCCTCTAGATTGTGTTGTGTAGTTTATCAGTGTTCTTTTCTTCAAATGAAAGGTGTAGTTTATCTTCAAACTTTGTGAAGAATTGGAAGGAGAAGCTTCGGTTGGCTCAATTTGTCGAAGTCATTTCATTGTAATAAAATTTTTGATCAATTATAAATAGGTTGATATCAAGATCTAACTTTTCTGCGCTTTAAATGCATTCTGATCACTTGAAAAATAATAATTAAAAAAAAACTCTCAAGGACTATGTCAAGTGGTTTCCATGCTTCGCCACTCTCAGCAAATAGTTTTGAAGATAAAATAATAATTTTGAAATTTTGGTTTGTGTTAATTTGTTTTTGATGTTTCAATTAAAAACAATTTGTAAAGTTTATTTTACATAATTTTGTATTCAACCAAAATTTTTAATTGTTAAGCTTTAATTCATATATCAATATCTTACTTATGAGTTGCACTTGGTTCCTTTTTTTTTTTAATTTCATAATTTTAATCAAAACATTCTTCTGCTCAATTATTAATTAATTAATTAATTAACTGTAAGGAATAATTTCCTTCATTTATTTAGAATTTAAAGTTATAAAAATTAATCAAAAGTTTTAACATTTTTTAGAAAAATATTTATTCTCTGTTTGGATAGGCCAAAATTATGGCATAATTCGTACAATATGCCATAATTTAATATTTCTGAGAATTATACCATATTGGTTGTTTGGGTATTTATTTGGAATATAAAATTATGTCATAATATATGTATTATAGCATAAAAAAATATTCTACTAAAAGTGGAATAGTTTTTCATTGTAAAAAGTATCTCTTTTTTCATCCAGCCACCGGTCCACTAGTGGTTCGGCCAGTCTCTGACGATTGCCCACTGGTTCGGCCTGTGGTCCGACCATCAGTCAGTCTGCCTCCGATGATATGCCAACGGTCCACCGGTGGTCCGGTCGCCTACCATTTGGCCTCCGGCAACTGACGACCGGTCCACTGATGGTCCGACCATCAGCTGGATGGCCTCTGGTGACGTGTCCACTGGTGGTTTGATCGGTCTCCGGTGACCGACCACTGGTCCATTAGTGGTCCAATCACCAATCGACTGATTTCCATAATTTTATTTTATTTTATTAACAAAACACTCATTTTGTAAGAATAAAATATGTTATAGTTTTTTCAATAATCACGTGCACTTCTTACATAATAAAATTATACATATTTTTTTATTTTATAACTAAACATGCTCTTAAATTTTTTTATGAGATATAATTAAATTATGTATTGATGTGAGCATAGATACGGAGTTAATCTCTCAAAACATATACATTTGTCTTATGTGAGAAAAATTTTGAACCCATTTTTTCTGTGAGACACTAATAATATTTTATATAGCAAACTTGATGTAAATATACGAATATTTTGCAAGTAATATTTAAATATGTTTATATCCGTATTTATTACTTATTATTTTTATAAAAATATTAAATATGTTAAAAAACGTACCCTTTTTTAATTTTTTTTGTCCTTTGCAACTTGGCCAAGGACTTTGATATGGCGTTTTCTCTCTGCCATATACATATCAAAGTGTCGTCAATTATTGCAAACGATTGTAAAATATCAAGTAAAAAACCTTGATTCTCGTGAAGCCTAAATTATTAGTACTGTTTTCCTTACCTTTAAACAGAAATTTTTTTTAAAAAAAAAAAGATGTTGAAAAGCGTGAAATGTTGCCTGCCATTAAAAAAGGACAGCCCTAATTTTTATGGGTTGTTTGTTTGGTAGTATTTAGAACTTTTTGTAGTTGGAATTACAAAGTTTCTGGGGGTGTTTAGTTGGATGTAATTCGAAATGCAGTGGATTTCTAGTTACAATATAATTAAAAATACTTGATTTTCAAAATACAGTGCAGTCAAATCTTGTGTTTGGTTGGATATAACTGAAATTACTGTATCATAAAATTTTATGTTTGTTTGAAAAGATTTGTATATCTGTAATTGGAAAATGCATGTGTATATGCGTGTATATATGCATATATGCAAATATGTATACGAATATATATGTATAAATATATGTTTATATGTGTATATATGCATATATGTATATGAGTATATATATCTGTATAAGTATATGTATGTGTGTGTATATGTATATACATATATGTATATAAGTATATATATGTGTATAAGTATATGTATATATATGTATAAACATATACATATATACATATATGTATGTGCATATATTCATATACATATATGGGTATATATGTATATCTGTATAAATATGTATGAGTATATATATATGTATGTGTATGTGTATGTGTGTATATATGTATATGAATATATACGTGTGTATATATATCTGTATAAATATATGTATATATACATATATATATATATATGAGTATGTATAAGTATGTGTAAAAATACATGCATATGTTTATATAAATATATAAATGTATATGTATGTGTATGTGTATGTGTATCTATGCATGTATGTATATATATACATTGGTTTTCAACTCCCGGGATTTGGTTTTAAGCCCAATTTGGGCGTAAAACCAAATACATCAAAAAACTATTGTAATGTAATCCCAATTACATAAGGGTTTGCAAATACACTCAAACAAACAATGAATTTCATAAAGTAAAGTATTTGGTTTTACATGTAAAACCAAATACACCCAAACAAACACACCCTTTAGAGTAAGTTGTTTGATTTGGTGGATTTAAAAAAGTAATTGGAGTTGCAAATTCTCTTTGATTAGATTTTGGTGGATTTGGAATTCCAATTAAAATTATTTTGTAAAAAACTAAAATATAGTTAGAATACAAACAAATAAAATTATATAATTAATTAATTAATTAATTTGACAAATGATATTTTTGGTGGTATATAATTGATATATTATATTATATTAATTATAAAATAATTAATATATTATATTTTTATTATAATAAATTAAGTATATATTAATTATATTAATTACTCATAATATTTAATATTTAATATTTCAAATCTATATTTACATAAAAATAAAAATAATTTATATTAATTATTACATCAAACCGCTTTTAAAAGTCCAAATTTACAAATACCTTTTAACCAAACACAAAATTCTATGATCCAAAGATTACAAATCACATTCCAACTAAAGACTGATTTGACTCTCCTCGTTTTTCAAATATAAGGATTTATAAATACAAATCGATCAGTGATTTTCAATTACATCCAACCAAACACCGATATCAAGGATAAATTTTTCATTGTCAATGCTTTAAATGAAAAATTTATGATATAGATCTTTTATCCGGTAGCATTGATCTTATTGTGTAAAATTTGATAAATTTGAAAGTACCGAATATAATGGTACCTACGATTGATGTCAAAGATCTTGACTATAAGAGCTTGCTGACAGCGAACGAGCTACCCATTTGATATAAGTTGAGATAGAAAAATTTTATCATCTTGAGTTCAAATGTTGTAATCAGTGATCAGTCTCTTCACGTGAGCTAGACTTATCACTCTAGCTTTTACATCCTCAATGAGAGTGCTGGGTTTGATGTCCAATTCTCGATACTATACATATTCCTACTCATAATTTAATCACTCCATTAGCAAAATAAAATACATAAATAAATTATTATTTTTCTTGTGTGCATACTTCTAAATTGTATATAAATTTGTTATATTTATAAATAAAAAAAAATTAAAATTGATGTATTTGAAATATAATTACTAAACTGTCCTACTATACTTTCAGTTAGAACATTATATCTTTTTAGTTTCGAATTTATTTTATTTATTTTAAAATAGATAAATATTAAATTAGACTTACCCACCAATGTATATTACGAGATTTTTACTATTTTCATGAATGTGGTTATTAATATTTTTAGAAAAAATAATAATAACAACATCTATTTATTAGTTAAAATGTAAATTTAAATGTTAGATTATTTATTTGGCAAGAAAACGTGTATTGAAGCTTGAAAGCACTCCCCTCAGTTCCTTGCCTTAAATTCTACATGAAATTATTTTTATTTAAAAAAAAAAGCATATTTTATCCTATATTAATTTTAGGAATTTAAAAAAAATATATAAATAAAACAATTACTTATTAATATTTTCTTTTACACTCTAAGGTATATGCTAAATCAAAAGGTGTTAAAATCTAATGGAAAATAATGTAATTTTAATTAATACACTGCATTGATTTGTTACCGTTGTTCATCATTTTCTACTCATTTTATTTTACTAATTAAACGAGGGTGTTATTTTACTTTCTAAATTATATAAATTTGTTCATGCTTTAAAATTTATGTGATTAGGCATATCACTGTGTCACGTTAGTAATATATTTTATATAATTTTTTATATATATATATATATGAGAGCGGATCATCTGAGTAGGTTTGTAGATTCAACTTTTGTAGATTTAAAATCTACAAAAGTTGTTATCTTGGATTTTATTTTAATGGTTATATACTGTTTATTTAATAGTTTTTTCTGATCTAAACCGTTCAATCAGTTTATGCACAGTATCTAAGTAAGTCTTAATCGTTCAATCATATTTCCACTAGCACTATAGTAACTATAAAAACTAAAACTTAAAACTCAGGGGCCGTTTGGTTCGTGGTAATGACATATTACCACGTAACCAGATTACCATGGTAATAATTAGAATGTTATACGACTGGGAATATCTGCGGTAATTTAATATAACCATGTTTGGTTGGGAACTCTTTATTACGGGAATAGTCTCATTACCGTGTTTTGGTTGTCATGGTAATCAATTTGTTAAAATATAAAAGTTATAAGATTATCATGGTAATCCAAGATAGACACCAAATTTGGTGGTAAGATTTCACCACTTTCTTGGTAATATTTATAAGTTGGTAATGTGATATTATCATCCACATTATCACCGTCGCAACGCACAAATGTGGTATGTTAGCTGACACACGTAACACGTGGTAATCTTTCTACATTACCGCGAACCAAACGGCCCCTCATTGTAGTTATTTAATTTTTATTGTGCTTAATTACGGATGTTCTACAAATGTCCACTGTTGATGTCTCTTCCATCTATATATGAGGAGGTAATTGCCCCTTTTTAGTTTTGAAAAAAAATATTTTCTTTTAGGCTGTGTTTGATTGCCAACATGGAAAATGGCTGGAAAAGAAAATTTTTTCATGGAAAATAAAAAAATAGTCGTTTGATTGGCATTATTTTCTAGCTAGAAAATCAAAAAATTTCCATTGAAAATTCAGATTTTGTTGTTTGATTGATCTTATTTTTCATGGAAAATGAAACATTTTTCATGCAAAAAACCTCATTTGTTGTTTGATTGCATCAATTTTCCTTGGAAAAAGTCACATTTTCCATGGAAATTTTTTTAAAAAATTATTAAAATTATAAACAGCGCTACGGGGAATTGAATCTTACCATCAAAATACCGCGGGATCTGTTCACTAATCTAGATAAATTTATTTTAAATATTATCAAGTTATATAATTTATCTTTTTTAAAAAAAAATTTAAAAGAAAAGAAAAAATTTTCTTTTAAATTTTTAAAAGAAAAGTTATTTTAAGTAGAATTGAATCTTACCATCAAAACATCGCGGGATATGTTCATTAATCTGGATAAATTTATTTAAAATATTATCAAATTATATAATTTATCTATTTTTAAAAAAAATTTGAAAGAAAAGAAAAAACTTTTCTTTTAATTTTTTGTTAAAAAAAGTTATTTTAAATATTTCAATCACACGTTATTTTTCACATATGCCTTACGTTATTTTTCATAGGCCGCTTATGTTTTCCCGGAAAACTTTTCCCATAGTGGAGCGGGGAAAAATTTTTCCACTAATTTGAGGGAAAATAAGGTCACGTGACAAGGTTTGTGGAAAATTTTTCCACTGGAAAAATTTTTGAGCAAACAAATGTCTTTAAATTGATGGAAAATGACCCTGTGAAAAATTTTTCCAGGGAAAAAGAGACAATCAAATCACGATTTTAAAAGTTTTTATCATATTATATAATATATATAATATTTCATTTGCCCTCTTCTATATAAGTTATGATAGGAATATTTGTATTTTTCACCCTATAAAAATATATAATTTTATATACGGCTTTTATAAAATTATATTTACATATTCATCCTCACAAGTCACAAAACATAAATATTTATCAGTGACAGTTACCCTTTACTTTTCAAATTTTTATCCGGTAGACTCTGGCGTGGTAACTACCACGGAACGAGAAGTGGCTCAATCTTAGCTATGGGTTTATAAATTTTATTATTTTTTATTATATAATCTAGGGATATATTGGTAATTATCTTAAAAAATCCATGCCCTTAATTTAGAAGTTATTAAATCGAGGTAATCCAATGGATGAGGTTGAGCCACATCTCGGTTCTATTGTAACTATCGTGGGACCGGTCCGTTAGATCATCTCTCTTACTTTTCTCTTTGAGAGTCTTTGGAAGAGAAAGCCAACAAAGTCATGCTCTCGTCTCATCTATAGTAATCTTTGGGCATTTGTTTCTCATCTTCACCTTGATTTCTCACCCTCATCAGTCATTACCACCAAGCTCCGGCTACCGGTCTCCGGGATTTGGTACATATCTCCCTCATTTTTGACTTCAATTAGGGTTAAGAATAAGGTTATAATCTTCAATTAGTCAGGCTATCATCTCATCCATAGGAATCTTTGGGAGTTTGTTTCTCATCTTCACCATGATTACTAGCCTTCATCACTCATCAATCATCACCACCAAGCTCCGGTCTTTGGGATTTGGTACACTATCTCTCATTCTCTCTTTTCTTTGTCTTCAATTAGGGTTAAGAACAATGTTTTTTCTCATTATTTAGATTTTAGGGTTCTCATCATTAGATTCTTTCACACGTTTCTAATTATTCTTTGATCTTGTGTTGGATTTGGGTTAATTGAAATTTAATTATAGGAATTTTGTGTTGAGATATTTCAATACAATGGACTTTACTTTTTTATTTTTATTTATGTAGATATTTTATGGAGCGGTATTTCAAGAAAAAAACAACAATAGACTTAGAAATGTCTCAAAAAAAAATGAAGAATGGAAAGAACAAAAAAAATTTATTTTATATCCGTTAGTTTATAGGTTTATAAATCTAGTTCTAATTTTACCAATTTCAACTGTGGAGAGGGTTTTCCTTGCAATGAAAATTGTGAAGACTCGATTGCGCAATAGAATTGGTGATCAATTCTTAGCTGATTGCTTGGTGACTTACATTGAGAAAGATATTTTTGATTGAAACTATGATTCATTGTTTTCAAAATATGAAAACTTGTAGATGTCAATTATGAATTTGTTCTAGTTAATGTTTTGTACTTGTTGTTTATGTAAAAGACTTTAACTAGTTATGATATTTTAACTCGTGTTATTATATAATTTTGATTGTATTCAAAATTTGATTTACAAGATTTTATTTGCCTCTTATAAAAAATTTCTAGCTCCGTCATTGGTCTATATATAAATATATATTAAACTGTCAGTCGTGTAAATATCTCAAAAATCCTTTTTTTATTAAAAAAAAGACTATCTAAAAATTATTATTTTTTAAAACCATTATTATTATTATTATTATTATTATTTCATGAGGTAAAAAGATATAAGATATCAATCTCCCTAATAATAAAATAATAAATTTATAAAAGATAATTTAATTAATAAAAAATATTGGATTAAGAGAAAATGTTTTGAAATATATATACCTATAAATTTTGTTTATAATTTTATGTAAACTTAACTTGAAGGTCATTCCTAAATTTCAAAGAAACTTTAATTTTTTTTTTATTCTAAACAAATTAAAAAAAAAAGACCTCACTCAAATAATACAAACGAAGTCATATAATCTGATAACAACTAACTATACTTAACATTCTCTTAATAGTGTTAATATACAATAACTAACAATAAATCTGCACATTAACTCTACAAATACCGAACTCACTTTGATGTGTAAATAAGTGTAATAATGGTTCACTCTAGTTTTGCTAAACTATTATTTTGTATTAACTAAATCAAAATTTACTTAATTGAAATAAAAATTTTCTATTAATACAGTATTTTATAAAAGAATTATAATATTGAATTTTTAGCCCCAATTAAACACCAAAAAGGTATAGTAGGCATGTACAACCTTGACAAATGACAATGACTCATGAGTCATGAGCCTTATCTTCTAATATATATATATATATATATATATTATTTCTCATTTCTTGCGCAACTACTTAATCATATAAGTGGATATATTAAATAAAAGGATGGTCAAAATATCAAACGTAATCCCTATTTTATGTTTTTCCGTACGTTTTAATCATCTAATATAAAATCCACATTTTTAGTCCTGGTATTTTCACATTTTTATCTTTTTGGTCCGTCTAATTAAAGGATTTGCCTTTTTGGTCCTTCCAGTTGATGAATTAAAAGGACAAAAAAAGATGAAAATGTGTAAATACGAAGACCAAAATGACAAATTTTACAATTAAAAGATGAAAATATGCAAATACAAGGAAAAAAACAAATTTTATATTAAAGAGATTAAAAAGATGAAAAACAAAAAATAAATGGATAATTTTAATATTTACACCTAAAACAAAATAACCAAGAACTCTTGGGTTCTTATTTATGAAAGGAAATAAGTACTAAAAAAAACTGTTCATGAGATCTCGCTTTCCAAAAAAAGGTTGGTACTTTTATTTATTTTTTATTACACGTGATACTATCCACTTGTTCAAAATTGAAAATTCTAATCCAATACATCATAATTTATTCTAAACAAAAAATTACACATCATTTAAATAATTAAAAAAATAAAAAAAATTTACTTTTTTAAAGTTTATGTTTTACTATGAGCTCTTGAAGTGCATTTGGGAAGAAGGTGTCAAAGGTGAAAAAGTAATGGAAAATAACCCTAAACTGTAGTAAAAAGAAAAAGTTAATATTATTTGCAGCAGTTCTGGTGTTAACTTTGCAGAAATAAAAAAAAACTGGAAATGAACAAAAAATCCCTCCAAAGTTCAGGTATTCACAAAAAAACCCCATGACTTTGAGTATTCCCAAAAGATCCTTCCTTTTTCTGACAGGTTATTTTTCAGACCTTTCTGACATAAAGGTGATTGACGTTGACATAAAGGTAACAGATATTAACTGGGCTGACTCTCAGTTTTTAAGCGAAAATACCAAATTTTAAGCGGAACCCCATAATTTTAAGCGGAAAAGTCAAATTTTAAACGCAAATGTGTTATATGTTAAGTGAAAACTTATGTAGTTAAGCAAAAACACCAAATTTTAAGCGGAAACTAATAATTTTAAGCGGGAAGTACATGTTGTAAAATAGAATAAACTAACAGAGTAAGCTGCATTAATTGAAAAGTACACTGTCAGAATTGAAAAATAAGCTGTCAAAAAAAGGAGGGACTGTCTGGCAAATTCAAATGTCAGAGGGTCTGTCTAGGATGTTTTGAAACTTTCAGGATCTAAAAAATAATTTTCCCTAAAAAAAATTAAAAAAAACTTTTGAATTTATATATATATATTTTCTTTATTTCATTGAAAAATATTTAAATGTATGGGAAAATCAGTTATCTACTTCAGTGATTTTCTTACCACTGTTGAACGTCTGATATTGTAATATATAAACTATCATACACTCATAAAAATTTATAATTTTTTATTTTTATTTTTTCTAATAAATGGCTTTATGCAGTTACATATATGTCAAATATTATCTAACACATGTAGTATAATGCATTGAATCCATGCAAAAAAAAAAATCTATTAAAATTGAGCTGAGATAATTTACAACCTCGGAAATACGGTTAATATTTTATAATTTAATATTTGAAAGAATTTATTCATTTTCACCATTCATATTTGAATGGCAAGTGAGACGTTTCTTTGGCTACATTATTTGCGAAATTAATGTTTTTGTTTTATATACATTTGTTAAAAAAATAAATTTATTTAGTTACAAAATATTTATATTTATTTAATATATATATATATATATAAAATGACTATTTTTTGGCTTTTGTTTGGTAAACAGTCCATGATTTCAACCAATCGCTAAATTTATCTCTTACAGATTTTTTATAATTTTTGTATTAATTATTTTAAATAAATCTATTTAATTATCAATTTAAAAAATATCAATATTGATAAATAAATATAATTAATTTAATAATTAATATTAATTAAGTGTAAAAATAATATAAAATCTGTGATAATTAGAATCTTTCTTCATGCTCCCGGCATCTCATTAATATATTTAATAAAATAATAACATTGCTTCTAATATTATATATTTAATTTGTCAAATAATGATATTTGATTGTTTTTGTCGTTTTTATTTTATTTATATTGTATAATTATATAGATCTAAAACTTAGATAAAAGTCTATCCAAGATTCAGATTAGTATTTGGATATTATATGTAATTTCTGAAATTTTAAGGATATTTATAATTCACTAACTGATGATCATTAAAGGCTTTGGCTTTTTTTCATCATTTTAATTTTTTAAATTTAACCGCATATTTTAAATGATATACATAATTGTTTTTTTTTAAATACATTAAATTAAACGATCTTTTAAAGATGCACACAGTATACAAAACCTAAAAAAGTTTTATAAAAATAAAATAAAATTATACAAAATCATGTGCATAAAAAATAAAAAATTAATTTCATAAAAATATAATCAAATTAAAAAAATATTGAATTTAAAAGGGGATGCTTTCAAAACATACAGACCTATTTGGTCCCCTTTTATTAATTTTACATAAAATCAAACAATCAGCTGATTTCTTTCATGGTTTTAATTATATTATATTATAGTAAAAATTACTATTTATCCCTCGTGAATTTCAAAAATTTCCAAACAATTCTTCTAATTTTGGCAAATCCCAGACAACCCTTCCGTTATTGTTTAACTTCCCTTTTACCCCCTACCATTCACTTGAAATGCGACCATGTTATGAAATTTCATTTTTGCCCTTGAAAATGACGGGAAAAAACGGCCACTCACATCATATCCAATCTTTATACATACAATTTTGCTGGTTTTTTTGGTGCCTTTTGTCAAACAAAGTTTAGAAGGCTCATCACATCTTTTTCTTCTTCTTTTTCTTATTCTCCTCATTTGGTTTGTTATATTTGAATTCTGCCGGTTTCTTGATAAGGTTAGAATTTCTTCTATTCGAGGGCTATTGTTCACGGCGCTGACTCCTTGGGAATTGGTGTTAGCTTAGCTGAGATACATGAGCGATTGGGTCTTGATGTTCCCCGTGTCAGGGTGAAGTTTATCACACCCAATGGATATAAAACGGTTTGTCCAATAGAAAACGAGGTTGATTTCCAGTGGATGTGCCATTGTCGATCTTGTCGAGACAGACGATGTAGCATTATCGAATCCTACTGAAAATGAGTTTTTCTCGTTGTAAGATTCTTCTCTTTCATGCTTATCTAGTTGTATAAGTTGATTACCGTTTAACGTCGCTTGTTTCTGTTTAAATACATTATTTTTATATTTAACAATTGTCTTCTTCGTTTAACTTATTTGTTAGTATTTAACTATTTGCATTACCGTTTAACATTGTAATTTATCTTTTAAACATTTTATGTCTCTGCTTAAAATATTTTCTGTTCCGTTTAAACTGAAGTATTGTCAGGTGGCCAATGGCAAATTTATGGTATCCCGTGCACAAGAATTAATGACAACATTAAATTCTATATCTCGTTATAATATCCCGTGCACAAGAATTTATGGCAAATTTATTCTTTCTCGAATCTGAAGCGTCAACCGGCTTACGGACTTCACACCATAAATGAGAAAGAAGACAACTTCCCCTAAACACCCCCTCATTCTCTTCCTCTGCTTCTTCTCGGATGAGTTTCATCTTCATGTGTCCAGGATATTCGTTTAAAGGATTTGTCGTGATCATCCTCTTCTGGAGAATCGATCACGCAACAAGTTAAACATTCTTTTCCTGTTCAAGTCAGAAAGCCCGTCTAATTGCTTGAATGCGGAGGATGATGGGCAAGCAATTAAGCGGGCATTTTGACTTGATCAGGACAAAAAAGTTTTCACGCATTGCTTGATTGCGGAGGATTCTCTGGAGAGGGTGACCACGACACATACTTTAAAACGAAATTGATATTTATCACTTGAGAATTATTCTCAGCGTTTAAAAAAATTCCTTAGTGTGCAAATATTATTATCTTCGTTTAACTGTTTAACTGCCTTTTTTAACTATTAGTGTTCTACATTATACAGGTTCAAGTTGATGCGCATGTTATGCAACCGCTGTGAGCATTCGAAGGTACAGATACTTGTTGAGGAAAGACGAAATCATAATAGACGAACTAGGATAGACTCGCAAGTATCTGATGTCCGTGAAGACATTGTAAATGTTGTGGATGTTGTAAATATTTTATTTGAAATGAAGCAAACGTATCTGAGTGTGAACTTTTGATATTTAATCAGAGGCTATTGTTAATGTTTAAATATTATAAATGAAACAAACTTATTTGAGTGTCAACCTTTGATATTTAAGCATTTTTATTAACAAAAAACGGCATTGTAAACAAACAAAATATTAAACAAAATCGCCTTACTACTTAAACAGTGACAATGTTGTTTAAACAAAAAATAAATATGTGTAAACAGTAACAACGGTTTAAACAAAAAAATAAATATGTTTAAACGATATACAAATTATTTAAACAGTGAACCGACAGTTTAAAGAATATATATATAATTGTTTAAACGTAAAAAGATTGACGTTTAAACAGAGACTCATAAGGTACCCAAGAGGATTGATGGAATGCCTATAATACAATGTTTTGGAAAAATATCCATCTTCAACACGATGTCGCAGAAAGCATTCAATTTAAACAATCACATATATTTTAAAACAGTTAAATCAAAATATTTAAACATTTTACATATTGGTTTAAACAACAGTTAAGAATTATTTTAAACAGTAAACAAGCAAGCTGGTCTAGTGTTCTCTTCATGGAGGCTCTTTCAGTGAACACAATGTCAGTAAAAGCATTCAATTTAAATAATAACATATATTGTTAAATAGTGAAATGATAATATTTAAACGGTTTACATATTTGTTTAAACTATATAAAATGATTTTAAATAGTGAACCAATATGTTAAACACTATATCATATTTGTTAAACATTAAAGATTGATATTTAAACAGGGAATCATGATAAGTGGAGTACTTTCCTTTGAGCGATGACATGTTGGCTTCTATCGTCACTTGCTTACTTCCCGCCGCTTCTCGCTTGCAGTCGACCGGTCGCTTGCAAGGACTTCATACTGCAACATCGTCCTTACAAGTGAAGAAAAACTTTGAAACAATGGTTGAAAGTGGCAATGATGGAAAGCGACAATGGTGGAAAACGAAGAAGAATTATGAGCCAAGGAGCCAGTAATGATTGTCTGTAGGGATTAAACCTTGTCGGTCACTTCAAGTGGGTCCATGTAATGAAATACCTTTTTGCCCTTTAAAATGGTGGAAAAATAACCGCCCAATCACATCATGTCTGACTTTATGCATACAGTTGCGCACTTTTTTGTGAAACACATTTTAGAAGGCTCTTTACATCATCTACTACTACTACTTCTTCTTCTCATTTAGTTTGTTCGATTCGAGTTCAGTAGTTATATTATGGATAGTTTTTGTGGTATTGCTAGATACAACGGGGAGGGAAGAGTGCTAATGTTCACGGTGCTGACTTCTTGGGAGTCGGTGTTAGCTGAGATATGTGAACGATGAGATCTCGATGTTTCCTGTGTGAGGGTGAAGTTTATCACACCCGATGCGTATAAAATGGCTTGTCCAATAGAAAACGATGTCGACTTCCAGCGGATGTGTCACGTTCACTCAATCTTCAAATGCTCTGTAGTCGATCTTGTTATGGAGAAAGACGATGTGGCATTGTCGAATCCTACTGAAAACGAGTTTTTCTCGTTGTAAGATTATTCTCTTTTATGTTTATCTAGTTGTATAAGTTCATTACGGTTTAAGTTTAACAGGCTCTATTTAAATATATTCTGATTGCAATTAAATTTTATCTTCATCGTGTAACTTTTTGACTTAACGTTTAAATTATGATTTTATCATTTAAGCACGTTATGTCTCTGTTTAACTTATGGATGGTTTCGTTTAAACTGAAGTGTTGGCAAGAATTCGGATTCTGCGAGCGCTCCCGGTCAACCCCATGGCAAACCTGACGGTGTGGAATGCCTTCCTTCCTCGTCAGAACATTTCAGGGATGCACTTTGAAATTTTGCAATCAAACAGAATTTCAACTTCAAATTCATAAAGAACGAGAAACACCGGGTGACTGTGGAATGTGCTGCCGTTGGTTGTCAATGGCGCCTTCATGCATCAAAAGAATATAATAAAAATACTTTTAGAAAAAAGTCAATGAACCCGTCACACAGTTGCGGTGGTGGAGTGGGATTGGCCTCACACCCGAAAGCATCCAAAAAATGGGTAAGCGCACAGGTGATTCAGAAACTCAAAGACCGGCCCTTGTACAAAGCCATCGACATTCAAAAGGACATGTTGTGGGAATATGGTGTCCGCATTCCATACAAGCAGGCTTGATTGGGAAAAGAATATGCCCGGGTAGTGCTCGACGGCAGCGACATCTCCAGATACGATTTGTTGCTTTGGTACGTGGATAAGGTGGTTGAGGCAAACCCCGGCAGCATTGCGATTGTGGAAAGAGACGGTGAGCGATTTAAACGTGCATTCTTTTCTTTCAAAGCATGTATTGTCGGATTCAAGAAGGCCTGCAGGCCGCTGCTGTTTCTCGATGGTACCTACCTCCTTGGAAAGTATCGGGGTACTCTACTGGATGCTACAGGCAAAGATGGAAACAATGGTTTCTTCCACGTCGCCTTCGGTATTGTCGACAACGAGATCGATGCCAATTGGACTTGGTTCATATCCAAGTTAGGTGATGCTTTATACGAGGAAGGAGATTATCATGAGATAATTACATTCGTCTCGGACAGGTCCAAGGCCTTGTGAACGCTATTGCGAGAGTCTTCCCTTCTTCCCCACATGCATACTGTCTTCGACACTTGGAGGCCAATTTCATGAAAGCCAACGTCAGACTAGGGAAGACATTGAGAGAGGAGTGCTGGTCTTTATACTTTCGTATTGCGTGGGCATCCACGGCTAAAGATTTTGATGATACCGTGAATGAATTGCATGCCACATCACCCAAAGCTTATCACTGGTTGATTAATAAATCGGATATGGCACATTGGTCGAATTATCTGTTCAGAGGCGAACGTTGGGGGTGAGATGTATTCCAATGTCGTAGAGTCATTCAATGCTTGGATCAAAGAAGCTCGGCATTTGCCGGTAACGAAGATGGTCGACTCCATAAGGTATTCGAATGTTCATTTTTACTTACGAATTCGTATTATCCTTTAAAATAGTTTATAAATATTCAAATATATATCTCTACGTTTAACCATCTATATCATTGTTTAATTTATGATAATACTGTTTAATAAAGTGTGTTTATGTTTAAATATCAATGTCTTCGCTTAACCTTGTCTGAGATTTGTGTTGTACGCTATACAGGTTCAAGTTAATGTGCATGTTATGCAACTGCCGTGAGCAAGTGAACAAATGGGAGATCTACTTGTGCCCGGACATACATTCGAAGGTGGAGATACTTGTGGAGGATAGCCGAAATCTTCGTGTTGGTCGTTGTGTCGATATCGTTATGAAGTGATTAACCAGTGCAGCTACTCTGTAGATCTTACCATTAGAACATGCTCTTGTGGAGACAAACCTTATTGTTACAGTTAACACATGTATTTAAATAGAGACATTATTATTTTAAAATTTAAATAGTTATTTTTACAAGTGACTAGTTCTTCTTAAACTGTAACATGGATATTTAAACAATGACATTGATAGTTAAACAATTAAACTTAAAATTAAACAACGAAAGTGCAATTTAAACAATTATACTGGAAGGTTAAAAAAAGAGTCAAGTATATAAATATAGATACATGTAAATTTACATTGACAAAATTTGTCATGTTCTTCGAAGACAATGAATTGAATTTAAACTTGTTTACATTTGAAACTAAGACAACGTATTCTATGAACTCGCTTTCGAACACTCCCCTTTGGCAGTGATGCCGGTTGCCCTCCCCTCCTTAAGTATGCAGGAAACATATTTTAATCGCAGATAAGGGACGTCCGTTTGCGGTAGCCGTAGCTTCTCATCTGTGAGTAACTGCTCGTCGATAACCGCATCACATAGACAGCACAGTCGACACTTCTTTGTTTTTGTCGTGGGGTTTCAGTGTCATGAACAAATAGGTACTTTACGGTCGCCGACTCGCCGAACTCCATGTCGATACAAAGGTCGAATAGGTTCTGCTGTGGAGGTATAGAAGTTCATATTAGAATACCGGTTATTTACCAAACACTATTACTCAAACACAAATTATTAAAGCACTTACCATGTCTAGCGCGTCTTTATCGTATTCCTTGCTTTGGCATGAAGTATAATGCCTGCATTCTTGTTTGTCATTGTCAAGGATGACGACATGAAAGTGGTCATTCATAATTATCGGGAGGATGACAATTTCAACATCATGCAAGTTGCGCGCGGCATCTCCGATCATAGCCATAGTGGTATCATGTGTGTCTTCCTGCATTGACATAAACAGCGCCAGTGGTCGTGTGATGGAGGCGAGCTTCTTATAACGATATGACACTATCGTCAGCGAATTTTGGATTATACATACGAAAGCGTCCATCACATGGTTTGCGACCATCTCCTTCCCCTCAAGCACATCAAATAACCTGGACCGTGTGAGGCTGATAGAGTCATTCTTCCACACGACAGTGCTGCGGTTAAACGGTAATAGAGATACGTAAACAATATTATAAATATTTAACTAATACATCAACCGTTTAAATTCTATGTCGAATATTTAAACGGTTTCTATATAAATTAAATGGTAAAATATAATAGTTTAAATTCTATCTGGAATAGTTAAACGTTAAATATATAACTTAAAGGGTAACATGTAATAGTTTAAACAATACCATAAAAACTTCAAACTTACTTGTCCATAGGGTAGTTGAGGAAGATCCTTATCAACTCCTGTTCATACTTGTTGAGGCGCGATTGGCCAACGTATTTTTTCTTCTTCAGAATAAAGACTTTCCGAACTTCTTCTAATTTTTTATTGGCATTGATCTTCTCTCTCGTCGTTATTTCGGCGGCATTCCCTTGACCCTCGTCAACAGCTGTTTTGGGATCATCATGCTGCACTGTTGTTGACAGTTATCGTTGTTTAGCACCAGCATCATCTTCCTTCGATGCGGGCATGACAACAACATCAAGCTGAGACATATCCTTATATGCTTCTTGTTGTTGTGGGATTGTGTCTGCCATCGATGCGGCAATGTCGGCCTTTGGTTCCACCGTGACTATGATTTTGTTGACAATAGAGTCAACGACCTTCTCAACCGTGGCCACGGCAACAGCATCAATGGGAGACACAATGTTAGCTGGTTCTTGTTCTTCAGGGATTGTGTCCATCTTTGATGCCGCACTTTCAGGCGCCCGTTCCACCAGGTTCATGACGGAGTCATTGATCTTATCAACTGCGACAATGGCAACATCATCTGCGATCTCCTCCACCGTGACGGCCATGTCATCAACTGTAACTCCATCAGTCGCCGATGGTGCTGCTATTGTTTCATCATCAACTGGCGGTGGAGACGGAGGCATTATTGTTTTCCTCTTTTTTGCAAGCCTCTTCGAATGAGGCCGTTTTCAAATTGCTTCCCCGATGATGTCGTCGTCGTCGAAATCCGACACCGCGTCCGTCCCAGGTGCTTCATTTGTTCAGAGGAACGACGCAGTCGATTGTGACCGGCCTTCTAATGCCTCAACCCTAGCGACAAGTCGAGGGAACTCGATCATCAATATCTGGCAAGCCTGCATAAGAGTTGTAGTGACATCCTCGCCTAGAGCTGTCGGAGGCGCTGCCATGGTCGTTGGGGCTGCCACGATCGGGGGGGCTGTCGATGTCGTTGTCGGTGGGGGTGTTGCAATTTGGCAGGGTAGGAGAGGGCTTCTCCGGCGTTGAGCGCGCACGGAAGAGGTTGCCATCTCATCTTGCCTTCAAGCAAGTGGTTCCGGAGCAATAGCATCGAACCGACAGTTGGCCCGAACAAATATATCTTCATTAGCATTCGCCGGAACCAGTTCAGGAAACTAACATGTGTAAACCAAAAAATTTAGCGAAATCATTCAGTTTAAACAATAAAAACTATAATTAAACATTGAACTTATATATTTAAACATTATAACATAAACATAAACAGAGAACAAAAAGTTTTAAACATTGAAGATACTTTTTTTAAAGCGGTAAAATGAACAAAGTTAAAGCGGTAAATAATATGTTTAAACATTAACGTCTCTTATTAAACACATTTGTTCATGATTTATTACCTCTTTTTCCTTCGAGAGATGACAAACTAGTTTCTATCGTCAGCTTGCTTCGGTAAAAGTATTTTCACCGTAGCACGGCATCCTTGGGATCTTACAGAAAGCGGACTTTCTTTCGGTTCGGTCGGTTCAGTAAAAACCCGGATGTTAAGTTCGACCGTGCAACCCTTGATATACCCTGTGTTGGTCTTCTTCCCAGGGCATTTAGCTTGCACTCGAGCAGCTGCTTGTGGAATATCCTCCATAAGCCACTTGTGCGTCGCCTGCGCCTATGCGTATGGCCCATGCCATGTAGATCATCGACATAATCAACGATCCAGTTAGGAACCGAGCAGGATGTATTTGGGAAGAGGATTGTACCCATGAGGTACACCATCGATGGTTTCGCAAAAAATTTTCTTCTCCCTCGTCCAGCGAGTTCTTTGAAGAGTGCTCCCGATGGAGTCTACGTGTCTCGTCGTGGGTTTTTGGATAAATACCTCTCTTCAAAAGCTGAGCGTGTTTTCTTCTTCTGAAACACGACTGCGTCTCCATCGCAACGTGAGACCAGAACGAAGGCCACATCTTCAGGCCTGAAAGTCAGCATGCTTTCCCCGATCCTGAATTTATTGGTGCGACTATCGTACCTTTGCAATAGAGAATCAAGAAGGGCCCGTTCTTGGAATACAGCTTCCAACTCAGTGAATGCTGCAAACGGTGTCCTTCAGATGATCTCCCAGTGTCGAGGGATCATGTGAACTTTCAATTCAGCCACGGTCTCCACTACCAGTGTCAAATAGCATCACCCATTGACTAGATTGACCACCATAATCACAAGCCTGGGACAATAACAGCACATTCAGCCAGTCGTATTCACAAATTGTTAAGCGGAAATATAAGTTGTTAAATGGTAAACTCTCAATTCTTAAACAGTGATATCACTTGTTAAACAGAGACCTATATTATTAAATAGGGATGCCAATATTTAAACGGAGATAACAAAACTTAAACGGTTAAAGCTCATTCTTTAAATGGAGACCTCATTTGTACAACTGCAACCATATCAATTGAAAGGGGAAACGTATATTATAAACATTACACAAATCACAACAATCGAAAAAAACTATTTCGATCGTGTATACGTGACGAAAATGTAAAACAAAACAAAACCCTAGCCGAGAAATCTCCCTGCAGACTATAACAAAACCCCAGTTAATAAATCCCCTACGAGCTTGATGTCTTCCAATAAAAAAACAAAAATCACAAAAACAAAACCGAAAAAAATATTTCTTTTGTAGCAGAATAGTAACATAAAAACAATAATCAATACCTTAGATTGCAAAGCCCGATGAAATGCTCGAATACTTGCGCGGGACTTCTCCTTCGAGACACTGGTGGCAAGGGAAAAGCTGAATTTAACAGAGGATGTGCAAAAATGGATGGAGACGCTAGCTGAGAGAAAACAAGCAAACGGCTCAAATGGTTGTAGCCCTAACAAAAAACCCCCTCACTTGCTCTCACACCGCCGAAATATCTGCAACCATGACTTCCCGTGCAAGGGCATTTTCGTCCATAAAATTTAAAAATCACTACGTTAACCACCGTTACATATTTTGGGGGTTTCAAAATCATGGAGTGTAAAAGAAAGGGGGTTTTGGGGATTACAAAATTAGAGGGATTTTTTTGGTAATATGATAGATTTATGGGGGTTTTCTGGTAATTTCCACTATATTATATTATTTATTCATTTATGATTATGATTATTATTATTTCTGGTAAATAAATAAAGGTGTGGATAAGATCTCGTTTTTCAAGAATAGGTCCTTTTTCGGCACTGAAAAGTTGATTGATATGTGCCAATTTTATAATATGTCCATTTCTTGGCACTGTTGATTGACAGATGGATATGCAATTTTATAATATTATTTTTTTTCAAAAAAAAAAATATGGTCCATGGATATGCCTTTTTTTAAAAATATATATATATATATTTATCAAAAAAATAGGTCCTTTTATAATGTTATTAGGGATTTTTAATGTTGAAATGTATATTTTAATTAGAATTAATTAAATTTAAAAAAACTTTCATGTATATCTCTAATAATTGGAATTTTTTTCTCATTAACATATTCAATAAAAAATAACATTGTTTTCTAATCAATATTTAAAAACATATTTTTTTAATTTGTTTTTTTAATTATTTAAGATTTTTGTTTTTGTCTTCTTATATAATTTTATTTGTGTTTTATAAGAAATTATGAAAAACCTTATAAAAAAATAGTTTTTTTAGATATTATATAGAACTTTTGAAATTTAAGAATATGTGTAAAACTCTAACCAATGATCATCATAGGCTTAGGTTTCTTTTTAAGAAATGTTTTGTTTAGGGCTTAGGATGTGAAAGAACATGATAGATGTTAAGATAAAAATAAAATCATAATTCTACAATAAAAAATTATTAAAAAAAAAATGCATTACAAGGGCTTGTGGTTGTTTGAAAAGGTCAAAGTGGTCATTCACAACTTGGGTCCTCTTATTATTTTTTTGTTTGGGACATATAATATAGAACCCTAAAAAAACGAAGATTTAAAAAAAAATAATATAATTTTAATTATAACAGTATAGATTAGTGTAAAATACAGATGTCAACTTTCGGAGAGATGGTTATACAATTTTATTTTACTACTACTTGTAAATAATATTTGATATTTTATTTAATTTTAATTATTTATAACATGTAAAGCTATAAAATAATACAAACCATTTCTTTCTATCCTTGACTTTATCTTATTGACAACAACGTGCACATTAATTCACACCCAACCAAAAGCCATGTGCGTACTCTTTTTTTTTAAAAAAAAAAAAAGAAAAAAATTTTTACAAAACAGAGCTGGCCATTGTATCCTCTTGTTTTTTGGGGATGGAGGAGGAAAAGGGGACTGTATTTTTGTTTTTTCAAATGGAGGAGAAAAAAAGGGATGGGATTTTTGTTTTTTCAAAACTATACACCATCAGCATCAGTTGTTAGATGGCCATCTAATTAATGATGCGTGGACATCCCTAGAAATGAATTCTAAGGACGTTCCCAAAAGATGACTGCCCTATATATAATATGGGGTTAAAATAAATTTTAAAAAATGAAAACATAAGTGGGCGTTCAATCACCATCCTCTTTTTTTGGGGGATGGAGGAGGAAAAGGGGGACTGGATTTTTTGCTTTTTCAAATGGAGGAGGAAAAGAGGGACGTGATCTTTGCTTTTTCAAAACTATACATCATCAGCATCAGCTGTTAGATGACCATCTAACTACTGATGCGGGGACATCCCTAGAAATTGATTCTAGGGACGTCCTCAGGAGATGAATTCCCTATATATAATGTGGGGTTAAAATAATTTTAAAAAAATGAAAACATAGTATTACCTCATATTTATGTTTTTTTTTTAATTAGAAAGACAGTGGGGATCCTTGCATGACTGAGAGTGAGGTTTCCCTCTCCCAGTTGCCCAATCAGGATGGATGGGGATGGAGAATCCCATTCCGGAGCAAAGGAATAAATGGGAAGTGACTCCCCATCCTCGCCTCATCTAGGGACTCGCCATAAGTCACTTAATCTATCAACAACGAAGAAAGGTTAACTTGAAAGAATATCACTTATGGAACTTTTAAGATTGACCATTATTACTATTTATTATTATTATTATTATAAATAAAATAAAATAAAATAAAATAAATCACTCATCTCAACTAATGCCATGAGCTTGAGCTAAATAGTTGGGAGCTCAAACTCGACTAAAAATTTGGTGCTTGATACTCGGCTCAATTCGATCGTATATTTGTTTTATATCTCGAGCTCGATTCGATATACTAATCGAGCTACTCGAGCTCACTCGCTCGAGTAAGCTCGAAAAAATTGAAAATCACTATAGCCATTCTTATAATCGAGATCGAGCTCGAGTTGAGGTCAAAAGGTTAAAATAGTAATTTTATAATAAATCTAATGTTATATATATACTATATTAGGCTCACGAGTACCCGAGTCAAATATCAAAATGATTGAACTCAGACCGCTCAACTACTTAAGGTCGAGCTCGACTCGATCATAACCGAGCCAAGTTTGAGTTTTTCACGAATTGAGCCCGAATATTTTACAAGTAGAGGTGTATCATTTACACCTCTAAGCCATGGGCTACTCACGTTTCATTCAAGTTGTAATTAATTTTTTTTTTTAAATTCCAATAATTAATGACCATAAGCTCCCTCACACATGTTGCGCCTATAAAAGACCACCCACAGACTCTGCTTTAAGTGCACCAAACTCACTTGAAAAAATATTAACAATGGCCTCAATCTTTCAACCAATTTCCACGTCTCCCACCACTGTGTCCCTATTTAGTTCCAGTACTTCATTATTAGCCACAGGAAAACCAGCATTGCTTTCCTTTTCCTTTAATAAACACTCATCCCTACAAAGTAGCAAAAACAAGCACTCAAGAAGAACAAGTGGTAGAGGTGGCAACATTGTGTGCTTGAGAGGAGGAAATATCCAAGTCCAAACTAGTGCTCCTCAAACCACTACTGATGCAGCTGTGGCTTTTGGCAGGCAGAGCTTCCCTCCTGGCTTTGCTTTTGGTGCTGCCACTTCTGCTTATCAGGTTATTTTCTCATGATATATAAGTACTTAAGAAAACAAGAGAAAATTTTTGTTGAAGAGCTCATAGTAATCAAGTAATAACATTTTTTTTAAAATATTAAAACAAGGGAGAAAAGAATCATCATAAACACAAGCATGGTGGTAATGGATTTTTACTTTTATTTTTTAAGAGTTATGGACAATATATATGAACTTTGAGTTTTTAGTCAAGAGGATGTTTTTTTTTTGGGTAAATTAGCGACAATCACTTTTTTCATTGTGTTTGAGAGGTGTCAAACTCGAGAGACCTCCCAAACATAAACAATGTGGGAAAGCCACTAAACTATCGCTTGGTTATGGTTTTCCCTTTATTGATCTTGCACTAAAAAATAGTAATATATATATATATATAATGGCTGCATTTTTCACAGATGTCCTCAGATTTTAAACATACGCAAGTTGATTATCAACCGTCACATCATCAATCGTTACTATTTATAGTATTGTTTATGCACCAATGCCTATCATTTTATCTTTATTCTCACTAATACTTTTTCAAATCGGGATGTCTATGTGTATATCCCCATATGATCTTTACTTATATATATATATATATATATATATGAAAAAAGATCATCTAGGTAAGTTCTTAGATTTGAAATCTAGAAACGTTTTAAGTCTAAGCCGTTGGATAATCATCTAACGGTTGCTT
The DNA here is from genome assembly GCF_009730915.1 of Dioscorea cayenensis subsp. rotundata. NCBI lineage: Eukaryota > Viridiplantae > Streptophyta > Magnoliopsida > Dioscoreales > Dioscoreaceae > Dioscorea > Dioscorea cayenensis. The sequence goes on along the minus strand of NC_052480.1, from coordinate 2,652,262 downwards.
GTTTATATAATCACTGCACAACTTTTTTTTTTACTGTTTATGGTTACTATACAACACTGTAGAGCATGATTTTTACTGTTTATAATGATAATAACCATCAGATTACCATCCGATGACTATTGTGGACATCCTTAGATTTGAAATCTAAGGATGTCCCTTGATGATAAGTTCTCTCTATATATAATGTGTGTGTATATTTTTGTTGCAGATAGAAGGAGCTTGGAATGAAGGAGGGAGAGGGCCAAGCATTTGGGACACTTTCACCCAACAACACCCTGGTATATATATATATATATATTTATATCTTGCAATGAATAATGAACACCTCTTCTTCTTAATGTAGTAGTTAATATAAGAATAAATAAGATTGAACTTATTACTTAACAAGAAAATATTTGTATAATAATCACTGGGTTTGATTTTCTATTTTTATTATAACCCCCAACAAAAGAAAGGTAATCTAATTAATATACTGGTCTAAAAACTATATTTATATATGCAGTATATATATATATATATATATTAAACAGAAGCCCACAAAAAAAATTAAAAGATCAACCTATATTTTACAATTTCTTTTTTTTCCCCTTAAAAAACTTCAAGTTGATTTGTAATCAAAGAAATATAAATAAATCTATATGTAAATGAATGAAAATAAATGAATAAATAAAAGTGTTTTACTGGGTTAATCTAATTTTTTAAACTAGTTCTTAAACTAGTTTCAGTGGCAATATATATATATATATATAATATTAATATAATTCAATACAACATAAAATGCCAAAAAAAAAACAACTTTCTATTTATAACAACATTTATTAAATTTATTATGAGCATGTTTAATTATTTTTTTTAAATATTTTACAGAAAAAATTGAAGACAGGAGCAATGGAAATATTGCCGTGGATTCATATCATCGATACAAAGTATTTCCTACTTACAAATAATATATATATATATATATATATATTTCGGGTCTTACAAAAAATAATCTTCAAAATTTATATTTTTGCCAATTTTATTTAATTTTTAAATTCTAACTATTTACAGGAGGACGTGAAGCTGTTGAAGGACATGAACGTAGATTCCTATAGATTCTCCATTTCATGGTCAAGGATTCTACCAAGTATGTATTTATTTAATCTCTAAAATCATATTTTCCCAACTTAAATCATTTTTTTAAAAAATTTGTTTCTGTTAATTTTTATCAGACGGATCACTGAAAGGTGGCATTAATCAAGAAGGAATCAACTACTACAACAATCTCATTGATGAATTAATCAAAAATGGTTTGCATATTCACTTTTTTTGTTTTTTTTAAAAGCCTTAATTAATTACATATTTAATCAATTTAATTTATGATTAAACAGGCATCACACCTTATGTCACACTGTTCCATTGGGATGTCCCTCAAGCTCTTGAGGATGCATACGGAGGCTTTCTCAATAAAAAGATAATGTAAATAATATTATAAAAATTCATAATTGATTGCAAAAAGTGTTTAAACATCACTAATCAAAGGCTTTTAATCAGGTTTGATTTTAAGGACTATTGTGAAATTTGTTTCAAAAGAGTTCGGAGACCGAGTTAAAGCATTGGATCACTTTGAATGAACCGTGAAGTTTCGAGTAGCATGGGATATCGTTTCTTGGGACCGCACGCCCAGGACGGTCTTCAATCGTTGCTATCGGTACCTTACATTGTCAGCACATATATTGTGACTGCTTTCGCTCACGGAGCTGCAGCTAGACTCTACAAAGACAAGTATCAGGTTATGAAGCAGTATAAATAGTCTCACAATCAATTAATTTGGTAACATATGAAATATGAATTTCTTGTCGTTCTAGGAGCACTAAGGAGGACAAGTCAGGGATCACTTTGGTTTTGTCTGTGGTATCATCCTTATGACCAAACACACAGACATGTTGAGGCGGCAAGCCGAGCTTTGGATTTCATGCTTGCATGGTCAGTTCGACATGTAATGTATGTATGTATATATAAATAGAACTTAGAACTTTATGTTTGATGATTATTGATGATATTTTTGTTAAAGGTACTTGGATCCATTGATGCATGGAGATTATCCATTTAACATGAGGGTTATAGTGAGGGATAGACTGCCTACATTCAGTGAAGAAGAAGCAGATATGATTAAAGGATCATATGATTTCATCGGTATCAATTACTATACGGCGAGATATGCTCAGTGGAGTTCCGTTTTCTCATGAGCAACCTCCTTTCCCTCCACATCGATGAATCATATGCCGAACAATTAGGGTAAGTTCTTTTCAAAAACTGAAAGAGTTTTATTTGGTTAATGTTTTCTAACTAGTACCTTTTAACTTTTACTGCAGAGGCGAAAGATGGGGTTCCTATCAGGTAAATCGGTGAGTAATGTTTATCATTAAAAGTAGAGAATATATATATATATATATACAGATTCATTTATGTTATGAATTTTCAATAAGCAGAATGGAAGCTGGATTTATGTGTATCCGAGGAGGACTCAGAGACCTACTGTATATATATAAAGAGGCGATATGAAAAACCCGGCAATCTACATTACTGAGAATGGTAGAGCATTAACCAAATATAATAGAAAAAAATATAAGAATTAGTATTCTAGTATGTCTAACATTAAAATCTTGTATGGTAACAGGAATTAGCGATGTTGACAAGCCTGACATAACCAAGGAGGAAGCTCTGGCTGATGAAGTGAGAAAGAACTACCTTGCAGCTCATCTAGCTGAAATTTGTGAAGCCATAAGGTAATTGCCACTGTTTTTTTCAGCTAAATTTATCTTTGTTTCCTTTATTCTGTTTTAGTAAATATAAAGAAAAACAATACTAAATAATCATCTTCGAAAATGATGTTTATCTGTTTCTGTAATATATATGTCTTATATATTCTTCATTCAAGCAAAAGAGTAGGAACTTTAAAACATAAATAAGAGTTCTACTGAAACAATGTTCATCTGCTGATCTATCTCTATTTTCTTCTGTTTTTAAGGAAATACAAGAAATTAAACATCAATAGATTCAGAGCCACATAAACCAAGTATTCAAAGAAGCTATATTTGTCTGCTGACTTGTCTTGTTAATTATCATCTGGATTTGATGAAATACAAGCAATTAATCAATACAAATATATTCAAGGACAACACTAAACAAGTACTGCAGAAACATCATTCAATAAAATACAAGAAATTAAAACAGGCAGAGCTAAGAACAGTAGTAATCAACCAAGTATTCACATATCTTCTTATTTTCTTCATTGAAAACAAAGACAAAGAATTTAATTAAACTACTATTCATTGTTCATGTTAATATAAACACTTGGTGATTAATGATTTCAGGGAGGGAGCAAATGTGAAGGGATACTTTGCATGGTCTCTAATAGACAACTTTGAATGGGAGAAAGGTTACACGGAGAGGTTTGGGCTCAATTATGTGGACTTTAACACCTTGGAACGCACACCAAAAGACTCTGCAAAATGGTACTCTAAATTCCTGCAGCCAAAACCTCAAAACTAGCCTCCATTACTTACCACTAATGTAATAATGGATGCATGTTGTACTATCTTTGTCTCTCTTAATGCACTGGTTATGTTGTTTGTTTCTCGAAAATGAGTGGACTATGCTTGTATCAGTTATGGATGGCAGCCATGTCCGTACTGTCACATGGTGAATTATAATAGGTGCATTTAAATTAAAGGTCCCGTCTTTCTTTCTTTCTGAGAATTTGAATGCCTGTGGGTTCCACTCCGAATAAAATAATATGTAAATATGAGAGAATCAATTAAGTGGGGAGCAAGGTTCAGCATATTCTAGAAAGTGAGACCCCATGTGATATTAAATATAGTGAAAATGACAGGTTGCCCGCTGTCGATTTTTAACTTTGAGAAGTGTAGATGAGAAGAATATTAAGTATTTATAACCACGATGAGAAGGAAATGAGTAAACAAGATACAGAAGGAAGAGACAATGACAGTGTATTTATTATTCCTCAGATATGACCCAATCGATCTCATTAAATATATTCACGGTATACATATTGCAGAAGCCATAGAAGAGAATACTCAGCCGTTGTAGGAGTATGTCAACGCACTACATAAACATGAAGAAGCTGTTTACCGTATGTTACGAGTAGCCACAACGACAAGTAAAGAAATACCACAGAAGCTTTATATGGTCATTGAAACAGATGGCATAAAAAAAAATGAAACTTGAGGTCCTGGGTAATATAGGTACCTCAAAAGGAGTTGTATCAACCGGTTGGTGATGTGTAAATCAGGTGTATTATATGTATCCAGTATAAAATATGTATCCAAGTGTTGTACTCCAAATAATATAAGGTTTTCCTATTATGTACTAACTATATTTATCAATATTAAAAAAACATATGTTTTATCGGATGATATTGTTCTGGACCAGTATACATGTAAAGGAAATGTATAAACAGCAAAAAACGACCCTTAAAAAAAATTAATACAAATGAAACTGAACATGGGCCAAATTCTCTACATTAAGGATATAACGATCAAATCGGCCCACAAAATGTTGAAACAATTTCTAATTACAAAATTAATAGAGATTAAATTGAAATTACGTAGAAAGTTCATAACATTACATTTGAATACATGGAGAAAACTCTCACTCCGAGGTCGGAAGTTTGTCGATATGGTAAAGAACGACCCGACATTTGTGAACCCTTGAGCTCTCCTCAGATTGTAGTTGAACCGTATCTCCATGGTTATGCGGTCCCAGTTGTTGAAGAAGGGTCTATCTATGTGTTCTTTAACACTGAAATACAGGGGATTATGCAGCTCCAGAAAAATACTCCCGTATTAGCCTGTGTCTTTGTGATGATTTCACCTGTCCTGTTATCCATGATGAGCGAGAGGAAACTAATCAAGAAGAAGCATCAAGAAGAATTAGGTAGCAAAAAGAAGGCCGTCATGAGTCACCGTTGATTGTCCAAGTGGTGTAGAGTGGATTATCTAGAATTCAAACTCGGCATTCTTCAAATGTCTAGTCAAGTAGAGCTATATTAATTCTCGGACTTATCAAGATATTCTCTATAGCTCGAATCATGACCTAAGTTACATAGAAACATAGATGGGATTCCACCTTTAATTCCAATGGGTTTGCCATACTTACAGTTCATCTGCCAATCTCACTGAGTACCAATCAACTCTACGCCAATGTTTCATCCATAGATAGTTTGGTGCCATATCATCAATGACATTGTACAATACATCTTGGTGAAAGCGTGACATGATTGAAGTCCGATGTCCACAAATGTAGTTATGCTTATCTAGAGAGCGCTGCCCAGCGGTCTTCCCGATCGCGGCTTGGTCCTTAATGATGATACTTATCGGCCGCAAAACAACCTTCCTTATGTATTATTATGTCTTCCTCTCGCCACACTAGCGCCATTAATCGGAAAAATTATGCTCAAGTCATTCTTGCGTACGTGGCGTATCTTGAGCGTTGAATAATCCCTGTCTACGAGATGTAAGGATCCAATGGTTTGGCAAATATAAGTTCATAATTAGACTTAAGATAATGATATTGTAAAGTAAATGCTCTGGGATCCTTTTCTCTAATAATCACATGTCAGGTATATGTTGATCCGGAGCTTAATGCATCGGTATAAACAGATGACAAGTCATGTCTTCCGTTTTGAGATGATCTGCTGTCAACCTGGAACTGACCCAAGTCAATGTAGTCACCCCCTTTCTCGATATACTCCTTTACATCCGAGGTTTTACTTTTGCACATTGTATATTCGGATGGAATACGATGAGATGAACTCTTTGGAGCGAAGATCTAACAATCTAGGATTAGTAACACGTGCTCGGCCTTGAGTTGTATTAAAATATGTAGCGTGGACCGCCATCTTCTTGCTTACCGGTAACTTTCGAACAAATTTTACATTGCTCGGAAGAGATATAGCCAATCAGTTGTTCCATGTTGTTTTCTTTTGTAAGATGACAACGAGGATATGTAAGAAAAAAATTCTTGGCATTAAAACGAAATCTCTTTGGCTAGAGTGGCATATTTGTAATTAATGAGTTTACACTCTTATGAACAGTCAGAGCTTTAGAAGTGGTTTCAATGGGTGTAAAGGTGTACAATATATAGAAGGCTCACTTCCTCGGTTATCCGCTTAATATTACACAGATGACCACCCCGTCCGTATGGTCACGTGGCGAATTATGATAGGTTCATTCAGATTAAAGGTCTCGCCTCTCTCCCTTTCGGAGAATTTGAATGCCTGTGGGTCTCATTCTGAATAAAAAATATATAAGTACGAGGGAATCAATTAAGTGGGGAGAAAGGTTCAACATGTTCTAGAATGTGGGGCCCATGTGTTATTAAATATAATAGAAACGACATGTTGCTCGTTGTTGACATTTTAACCGTTGGGATGTATAGACCATATCAATAGTAAGTGTAGACCCAAAGGATAATAAGTATTTATACCCCCGATGAGAATGAAATGAGTAAACAAGATGGAGACGGAAGAGATAATGGCAGTGTATTTGTTATTTCTCAGATACGGCCCAACTGTTCTCATTAAATGTATTCACGATATATGTATTGCAGAAGTCATAAAAGAGAACCTTCAACCGTTGTTGGAGTGCATCAACGCACTCCATAAACATGAAGAAGTTGTCTACCGTAGATAGTACGAGTAGCCGCAATGATAAGTAAAGAAGAGGAAGATGTCCACAAATGTGATTGGCGGTTTTTCTTATCATTTCGAGCAACGATGTAATTTCGCAACATGAACCTAGTCGGAGTGACCTACGGGGGCAAAAAGAGTGAAGCAAATAGCTGGAAGGGTTGTTCGGGTATTCATAGCTTACGAGGGGTTGTTTGGGAAGTTTTTGAAATTTCGAGGGAGTAAACAATAATTTCCCCTAAAAAGATATTGGATTAAGAGAAAATATTTTTGAAATATATATCCCTATAATGTAATTTTATGTAAAAATAAACTTGAAGGTCATTCCCAAATTTCAAAAAAAAATATTTAAATTTCTTATTCTAAACAAATCCTTAAAAAAAAGACCTCACTCATTATATATATACATGAAGTAACATAATAGGATAACTAACTATACTTAACATTCTCCTAATACTAATAGTGCTAATATACATTAATTAATGATAAATCTGCACAACACCTCTATAAATACCGAACTCACTTTGATATTTGTAATTATGGGTCCCTCTAGTTTTGCTAAACTATACTCTCTTCATTTTTTTATCTGTCACGAATTCATTTTTTTTATTTGTCAATTTTTAACATAAAGAAACTTTTAATATATATTTTTAATTACCTATAACACTTTATTCAACTCTTTTGTTGAAATTAAATATAAAAAAATATATGAAGATATAGGTTGTAGGTAGTTTTAGAAAAATAATTAATTTTTTATAAAATTTTATGAAATTATTTTATATTTTTGTCACGTGAAATTTAGTTAATTATGACAGATACAAAAAGAAGTATTATTTTGTAATATCTGAATCAAAATTTAGTTAACTGAAATAAAAAATTTCCATTAATCCAGTATTTTATAAAATAAAAAAATTATAATATTGAATTTTTAGCCCCAATTATACACCAAAAAGGTATAGTGGGCATGCATAACTTTGACAATGACTCATGTGTCATGAGCCTCATCTTCTAATATATTATTATTTTTCCATTTATTGCACACTAATCAGTAGACCTGTCCAGAGGCCGGATTATCCGCCCAAGCTCAAAGACACCTGAAATTTGGGTTAATTTGACAAATATATAGAGCTCATAATCGGCATGGATAACAGTTTAAAAATAGTGGTTTTGAGTTTTGTTATTAAAAGCCCAACATGGCCCGGCCCGATCCGTATTATAAAATATATTTATTAATTAGGTTGGTATGTCATATATAATATATATATATATATATATATATATATATATATATATATATATATTTGATTGATATTAATTATAATGATTTGAATTTTAATTATTTTAATTAAATAAAGATTTATATTTAGTATTTTAACTTTTAAGTATTTTGTAGAATAATATTTTGAGTCGTATCAGCATATTAGTAATATTATTAAATATAATTTATATATTATTTAATAAAAATTATTTAGGCTGAGGCTTGGGTGAGAGCTTTGGGTAGGGGAGGTCATTAAATTTAGGTGACTTGGAGCAAATATTATAGGCACTGAATTTTTCACTGAGGCGAGCTAGGCGAGGTTGAATTTTAGTAATTTTGATTCAACTCCGGCCCTAACCCGGCCCGGTCCGGTCCGACTCATGGACAGATCTACTAATCAGTAATCATATCAGCGGATATATTATATAAAAGGAAATAACACATGGGTTCTATCTTTTAATATATTATTATTTTTTTCTTTTGCACCGTACAACCCATATTCACGGACACTATTATTTAGAAATAAGTACTAATTAAAGCTGTGCAGCAGATCTCGTTTACCAAAAACGGGTGGATACTTTTATTTTTTTTTATTACACGTGGTACTGATCCACTAGTTCAAAATTGTAATCCAATAGGACCAATACATCATAATTTATTCTAAACAAAAAATTATACATCATTTAAATAAAAATTTATTTATATGAAGTTTATGTTTTATGGGTTGTTTGGTTATCTGCAATCTGTAAATAATTTGTAAAATAAACTAGTCATGTAAAATTTTTGTAATTTTAGTATACTTTTACTGACATTTCGATTAATAACTAATTTTCTTTGACGTTGATCGTCAACGAAATATTTTTGGGTTAAAAATTATCATTCTTCACTCTCCATTAGTATTAAGCATTTGGGTTAAAATCACCATTCTTGGCTCTCCATATTATGCCATTATTGAAAACTACAGGATAATCAATTATTAACGTAATTAAACTTATACTTTTTATGTTTTATTAGATTTAATCTTTTATTTAAAATTTACGCAATTTTTATTTAATTTTTAAATTATATAAATATTTTTAAGTAGAAAAATTAAAGAATGTTATATATTTTCAATTTAATAAAAATTATCATTAATTTAATTAATTAATTATTTTTATATTAGTGTTAAGTATATAGGAGAGTTCAATTAATTATTTTGAGTTAGTGCTTAATTATGTAAGTTATTGATTATTATTTGGCTGAAGTTATTTAAGTATATGATTATTATTTTTAAATGTATAACTACTTTATTAAATCAATTAATTAATTTAAAACTTAAATTAAATTAAATTAATTATTTTTAGTATAAATTATTTTTAAAATGTATTAAATAATTAATAATATTGGATAATGGGGGTAATCTCACCCCTACAATTATATAGTAGCCAAAATCTTCAACTTATATCAGATCGAATAAATAAAAAGCTAATGTCGAGATTTCTAGGTTATCATCAAAAGCATCATCTGATATAAATTGAAATGCAGGTAATTTCGACTGCGACAATTAAACAACCTCTGAGTGTGAGCTCTTGAAGTGCACTTTAGGAAGAATTGGTCGAAAAAGTTGAAAAGTAATGGAAAGTAACCTTGACAGAGCGAAAAAGAAACCAAAAGTTAACATCGTAGATTCTAGTTTCCATTTTTAAAAAATAAAAATAAAAATATATTTATATAAAATTTTATTTCTTTTATTTCACTGAAAAATCTTTAAATGAGTGAATTTCAAAAATTAATAAATAAAAAGAAGTTAAACAAAAGAAATACCAATTATTCTCTTTTTCTCATTTTAGAGTAATTGCAGTGGGAAAGTCAGTCCCTCTACTTCTGTTATTTTGACTTATTTCCTCACCATTGCTGTTAAGAGAACATCCGGTATTGTGATATATAAACTATTAATACACTTGCGAAAAATTTATAATTTTTATTTGTATTTTTGCTGATAAAAATAGCTTTTATGCAGTTACACCACTGAACTTTTAGAATTCAGAGACATTGAAGTATTGACCACTATACTCATTTGAAAAAATTATTTACATTAAAATATACTTGTTATGTGCCAAATATCTAATACGTGTAGTATAATGCATTGAATCCATGCAAAAAAAAAAATTCTATTAAAATTGAGCAGAAATAATTTCCAAACTCGAAACATCGGTTCATAAAAATATTAATTTTAATATTTGAAAAGAATTTGTAAAAGGTAATGTGAGAGAAGAAACATAATTCTCATTATGGTAACAACCCAATTAATAAATATATGAATATGTAGGTATATATGAGCAGGAACATACAAAATAGTAGGATCGGGAATTAATAAATACATGAGTGTATATAAGGTATGTATGAGCAGGAAGATACAACATAGAGGCGGAATCGGTAGGGGGCAAGGGTGCTTGAGCACTCCTTGCCCATAACAAGGAATATATATATATATATATATATGTATATCATATTATTAAAATATTAATAACTATAATTTATATATGAAAAGTGATATTCTTTATTTATTTATTTTAACATTCTATCATACTATTTTACAATAAAATTAAATGAAAACAATAAAATCAGAAAGTGATAATAACAACTAATATCGCCTTTAGCGGATCTTCAAATATTTTTGCTTTTAAATTTTTCATATTTAAATATGTTTTTTATTGAACTTATTAATATATAATTATCTATTTTTCAAGATATTAATGTAAAAATAGTAATAATAAATAAAATAATAATAAAAACCTTACAAAATATAATTGCTTCCATAAAATTTCTTGAACAAATTATTATAGAGTCGTGTTTGATTAGTGAGTTTTCTCTTTGTGCAATCTCTTCGAGCTGTATTTTATTTTTCATCGGTTTATCTTATTTTATTTTATATTTAACTAATTTGTTTAATTTTTGTGTTATTATCTATCAAATATTGTTTTGATTATTTGTTGTGAAGATCGTTAGATATTTATTATGATTAATTGTTATAAAATTTTGATTATCTATTAGATTATTTGTTTAACAATTATTGTATTTAATAAATTGAACTAGATTTTTGAATTTTATATTAAATTGTTTTAATTTTATAGTATGTTAATTTAGTGTTAATTGTTAATTATGTAGATATGATAGGTTTTTAAGTGTAAATAAAAATTTTTGGATCTATGTATATTTTATATTATTGAATAATTGATTTCAAGTTTGAATTAATAAAATTAGTTTCAATATTAATGAACCATTTAAATTTAAATTTAGCACCCTCTTAATTTTGTTCTAGTTCCCCACTAAGATACAAGGTACATACATATCTACATTATATATAAATGTATATTACTCTAATTAATACGGGCTCTTAAACTCACGGTGTGTCATAAACCGAGAGTTTGTCAACTAGAAATTGAAATTGGCGACAATATTTGTTTTAGTGAAAAATCGACGAAAACTCTTGCGTAGAGGCAACATATCTGGGAAGAAGAATCGCCAACAAGATAATGATAACGAACAAAGTGAAGGGAGAATTCAAGATGCTTAGTGTGCTCATGAAACACGAGGTTGCAACAATTTTGATGGCACTCTGGTTGTCACCATAGATGCAGTGGGAGAGGCGAGATGTGGGTGACACCAAAAGTCCATCAAAATCGATGCAACCAAAGAACTTCTTTAGCGATGGGACTGACATAGCACCATACTTAGACTACGGAATGGAAAGGAGTAACGATGGATTGTTTCTTGTTTTTCAAGGGATAAGTGAATCTCCAAGAAAAATGCATAAACCAGCAGTAAATCTCCGATCAATAGCATCACCTGCCCAATCAACATGCGATATGCGTGCAACTTAAGTGAGGACGTGGCAGAAAAAAATAGATCGATTTCATAGTGCCACGGAGGTACTGAATAACCTGTAGAAGTGCATCATATTTAGTATGTCGGGGAGCACTAATAAAAGCAGCTAAAGGGCAGAACAACATCGCAATGTCAGGCGAGTGATGGTCAAATAAACAAAAGCACCCACAAGTGCTCGATAGCGGGCAGGATCGATTATCGACTCACAAGTCGAGACGAGGGAGGCGATGATCCGACCCAATAGGAAAGTGGAGGTAGTGCGGAGATTAGTAATGCCAGCTCGTCAAAAAATATCAGAAATGTACTTCTATTGAGTAACCAAGTAACCTCGACAATAATAAGTGACATCAAGACCTAGAAAGTAACAAATAGGTCCAATGTCTTTTCATACGAAACTCGAGTGTCGTCATTGTTTGTGAGAAAAAGAATAATGTCGACATCATCACGAGAAATGACCATATCGTCAATATAAAGAAGAAAAAAATAGTGAGGCCCTCGAGGAGTTTGGAGTAAAGAGGTCGGGAATCATGAAATCTCTCGGTAAAACCACGAGCAAGAATGACAACCTTTGTGGAAAGCGGTCAAACTAGAGCGAGGTATGTTTGAGTCCATAAATAACCTAGCGAAGATGACAAGCATCTTTGAGGGAGGATGAGAGAAACCCGGAAGGAGGAGTCATGTAAACATCCTCGAGAAGATCTCTATTTAAGAAAGCATTGGTGACATCTGGCGGTGGGTGGACCAATGGCGGCAGTCTGATATGAAAACAAGAAGAATAGTGAGTCAGCTTGGTACAGGGAGACATGTCTCCTTATAGTCGATGCCATATTCACTGAGGTGAAACCACGAGCAATAAGACACTGCCTTATGGAGTTCAATATTATAAGAATCAATGTAGCTGTCACTGTGTGTGTGTTGTTACTATATATCACATGTAGATATTACTGTGCACCAAAAAGAAGAATTTGTCTTGGGACTAGAGTGTCAAAAGGAATATACATATATATAATAATAATAATAATAATAATAAGAATGAGTAAAATTGCCGGATATGGTCTCTTGCATCGAATAGAATAATGATAATGGGATGAAATTTGAGATTTTGTCCGATGGAGAAGGGAAAGCTGGTCGGTGGGTTTGGAGGGGATGGATGTGAGGGATATCCGACGGCAGTCAACAAGGAGTTGATCGGCGGCAGCAAGATCGTGGGTTTGGATGTGGGGATGTTCGGCGGGGAGGGACGGCAGCAACAATCTGGGCGGCAGCAACTTTGGGGGCGACGCTGGAGGCGGTAACGAAGGAGGAAGGGCTGAGTTCGTTGGTGGGCGAGAGAGTCTTGAAGCTTCACCTCCAGTGAACAAAAGATAGATCCTGTGGAAAAAATATACAAAGCCGGTAAAGGATAGAAGGATCCGGGAGAAGAAAGACAGAAACCAGCAAAAGGGTGTGGACAAATCCGACCAACAAAGATAAATCCTGTGAGGTGAAGAGATAAGCGGAGTTTATCGAAAAGAAATCGCCACTTGTCTTGATACTATGTAAGGAAGTGTGAGATAAGAAGCATGATTCTCATTAGGTAACAACTAAGAATATGTATGAACATGAAGATATAAAAGTATATACATATACGTTTTATATAAATAAATGTATATTACTCCAACTGAATTTGTTCATTTTTCACCATTCATATTTTAATGTCAAGTGAGACGTTTCTTTTGCCTACATTATTTGCGAAATTAATGTTTTTGTTTTTATAAACATTTGTAAAAAGTAACTTTATTTAGTTACAAAAATATTTATATTTATCTAATATATATGCTTTTTTTTAATAAAATGACTATTTTTTAGGTTACGTTTGGTAAACAGTCCATGATTTCAACCAATCACTAAACTTGATCTCTTACAGATTTCTTGTAATCTTTTATTAATTATTTTAAATAAATCTATTTAATTATCAATTTAAAAATATTGATAAATAAATATCATTAATTTAATAATTAATATTAATTAGTGCAAAAATATTATAAATAATTGGAATCTTTTCCTCATGCTCCGCGCATCTCATTAATATATTTAATAAAATACTAACATTGCTTCTAACATTATATATTTAAATTTTGTCACACAATGATACTTGATTCTTTTTGTCGTCTTTTATTTTATTTATATTTTATAATTATATAGATTTAAAACTTAGATAAAAGTCTACCCAAGGTTCAGATTAGTATTTGGATATTATATATATAATTTCTGAAGTTTAAGGATATTTATAATTTCACTAAATGATGACTGTTTTGGTCATCATTTTATAATTCTTTTAGCAGCATATAAAGAGCAGCTAATTTTTAATTTTATAGGGGATACATAAAATTAATGATCTTTTAAGGATGCGCATAGTATACAAACCCTAAAAAAGTTTTATAAAAATAAAAATATAATTAAAATTAAAAATTGTTGAATTTAAAAGGGATACTTTAAATACATATAGACCTATCAGTCCTTTTTTTTAAAAAAAAATTTACATAAAATCAAACAATCAGCTGATCTCTTTCATTGTTCCAACGGTTCTGTACTGTTGCATGAACAATAATATTATGCTTATGAATAGTTACACAGTGAAACGTGGGATGCATAGTATTTTAATCTAAACCATTCAATCAATTTGAGCACAGTAACTGAAACAATCACAACAGTCAAAATCCTTTTCTACTAGACCTACAGTGGAGAACACAAAGATTAAAATAACACCACATAACACCACACCAACAGCTTGAAACTAAGATACTATGGTCGGTCATTGTTCATTACACTGTTCATCTACAAAATCGTTCCCATCTCTCCTCCTCTCAACCCCTTTCTCTAGCTTTAAAATTTCTCTTGACATTCTGCAGAATGTCCCTGCAGAGAGCACTCTCTATTACTAATAATTGCCAAAAACTCTTGAGAAGTTTTAGTAACGCACACATGGTCCTCCCTAATCTCGGTATAAAACCCTCATCCTCCTTCACTTATTTTTAGACCCTTTCAAACCGCTAAAAGGACAAAAACAGAATAAGATATGGATTTTTGGACACAATGCCCTTACCTTGGGAGTTGTAGACAACCAACACATGGTGAGAAACGACCATCATGGCCATTATGTAACCACTGGCATGTGAAAGACTGAAATCGAAGTTAAAGGACCATAAGAAAAGGTGATGGTTTTCCTTTGGGTAACAAGGGCGGCTTAACTGAACTTGCGGCCTAAAGCAGAATTTTAAAATAAATTTTCTAATTTATTTAATTAAATTACATTTTATTTAAATTTTATTTTAATAAATACTTGTTTGTTTGTACTCTCCATAATAGAAGAGATATATTTAAAATTTATAAGCAAAACTCCTTAAAACTATAAATGTAACAATATATAAATTACAAAAACCTCTTATTTACAATTAAAAGAAATAATATATATTGCATATATTAATTTTGGAGAAATAAATGATGAGCCAATAGGATTAAAATAAAATTTTGAAAAGTTTGTTAGAGATAATATGAGATTGATTAAGTATCAGCATAAAAATATTTAATATTTTACGGTAGTTATTTTAAATTTTTATAAAGCTAGCTAAGATTATATAACATCGGCTAAATATTAAATTAAAATATTTTTGTAGTACAATAATTATCAGAGTTCTTCAAAATTTTTAAGTTTTCAAAGTATTATTAAAATATCTAAAGATGAGATTTTAAAATTAAGTACTATTATCTAAAGACTAGGACTAAAAATTAAAATTATTATCTATGAGGCCTTAAAACCATTGGGCCTGAAAGCGAGTGCTTTATCGGTCTTACCCTCAACCAGCCCTCGTTGAGGCAATCTTGAGAGAACTCTCATCATTACTAGCTCTAGTCATTTCTTTCTTCGCCCCTTCTACATCTACTTGCAAGAAAGCTCCCAAAATATTTTCCTTCTTCGCCAAGGTTTGATTTTTGAACACCATCTAGGATGGTTGTTAGATTCGACCTCATACGTACAAAGAACTCCCGCCTCACACCATTCGTACAACTTTGAAGACTCATCTACGATCATATAAGCCAATAGTTGTGCTCCAAAGTAGGGGGTAAGTTGGGAAATATGAAGAGATATGCATTAGTTAGTTAATTTTTTTGTTAATAGATGGCTTTTCCGCTTAATAATACAACAATTTAAGCGGGGCTTTTTCTATAGTTGTCAACCTTGTTAATGAGAGGTCCTATAATCTTGGGCCTGGAAGCCTTGGTGACTTGAAGGCTCACATTAGCGGAAGACAGAAATTATTCATGAACAGTTTATAGCCTTCTTACGACACTAAAACTAGTATTGCAAGAGGGATTGCTTGCCGCCTGTTACAAAAGGTATAATGACAGCATAGAAATTTAGGATTGATGGCTTCTCTGAGTTTCGAGGCGGAAGATGGCTATCATTCTATGGCAAATAGTTTCTCAACCATGCATCTTTAGGTTGATGTTGTCATCAATTGAAGACAAGGGGGTAATAAGTCATTGAGAAGTTATGTAATAGTTTTAAATGCCATGGTAAAACTTTCCTCTTAAGCTCATTTGTTTGTATTTAGTATCTGCCTTTTGTGTGTAGAAAGAACCAATCACGTGTATTTATAACTGTTTATGATTAGTTATTTGGTTTCCCGTTTAAATTAAATCCCTTTTCATTTAAATTAACTCATTTTCATTTAGTCATATACATTAACATGTAGTTTCTAAGGTTTATATTTTCTTGTGCTGGGTTTCACTCATACTGCCTTATTTCTGTGTGTCAGTTTTTGGAGCTCCTTTCCGCTAACAAAGAAAAAGAAGATTTTGTTAGGGCTACCAGCCGTGGAGATCACATTGCTCCACACCTACCATCTTTGGTAAGGATACTCATGGAAGGTATCACCGCAGTGGTGACCAGGCGAAATTTCAGAGAGAGCCAGCTGGAGACCCTAACAATGTTTGATTGAAAAAAAATTAATTCTCGTTTAGTTGGTCATGTTACCAGTTATCAACATTCTTTCTCCCTTAGCTAGACTTACGACCAGTTATATGTATCGTTTATGTTTAAATATAGTTGTTACCGTGTACTAGCATATGTTCTTACCTATTCTTAGCTGTTGTTGTTGTTTAACATATTTGAAATATCCTTAAATGTTTCTACTTAATAAGAATATCATAATAGGTGTAATACATAAAAAGAAATGAAGCAAACAACTGTTATTTTATTAATGGGACAACATATTCTTTCGACTATGATTGTGACCAGCTAGGTGCATTGTCTTGATCCTAAAAGTCTCTTTATCGTATTCCTTTAAGGCATGGAACACTATTGACAACCATCAACGATGCATTGGATAGTCGCGTGTGTTTATCATTATTTATGAGATGTGAAGTTAAAAGAATTATGCTTGATTACAAGTGTGCACAGTGATTCTCTTAAGTGAAAAGTCAGCGCCACAGTAAACACAGGTTATACAATATTCAGCGACAAAAGTTTAAATTGCTCGGTAGGTTGGAGAGTCAGTACACCGGGCAGTCGAGGCCGCCATCTTGATCCACCAGTGGAGAGTGTTAAACATGTAGGAAACATATGAAAATAACTTAGCGTGATCGAGGTAAGTGGTAGATCAATAAATTAAACCAATAACGTTTGCATAATAAGTGGGGAACCATTTAATGTAAATGAAAAACAATATTGCTAAGCATGCAACATATTACACACGAAAACATCGAATATGTTAAATATGAAAAACATAATCGACCAGAGTGGAAACCATACTAACTAAGCAAAATCAATACCTCTTTAAGCATGAAAACATATTTACTGGGTTGAAAAGTTGTTATGCTTCGAGCCACTAACCATACATATATACTAATAGAATCAATCATTTACAATGGGAGAGATGTGTACTACGAGGACCCGCCAACATGGAAGCTTACCCATGCCTCGACCATGAGGCTCGGCACTTTGAGCACAATCGAACATGTGGCATATGCGGCTTTGAAGTCCACTTTTGAATTCTATTGGACAAATCGGCATGTGCATTGGGCATGGCAACAAACTCACCTAGCGGAAACTTCGAGGTCCCATTGCCCACATTATCTCCGCATGAAGCGGGCTTCTGAGATCGGGGATAGTGAACCGCATCTTCTCACGCTATTCCCTTATATCAGAAACCACTACAAAAACCCTCAATTAAGAAACCCTGGATAAGTCTACGCAAATAACACTGTCAGTGAGCGTAATTAAACTACATATTAACATGAAAAATTTTGCAAAACACCAACCAAGGAACTCACCGGCCTCACTTTAGAAGGGTTTCCACTTGGGGAACAAAGATTGTGTGCTGGAAAAGATTCTTGCACCGTCATGCGGATGGTAAAACGATAAACCATAAACAAGCACCAAATGAGAACCCAGAGTAGATCCACAGCAACTGGGCTAGATAAAAAGACGTAAAAGGGTTTAGAGAAGAAGCATTTCATTTGAGCATAAAATGCTAAAAGACTTTCCCAAAGTGTTTGCAGAAACAGTGCGTAAAGATGCTGCAGTGATTTGATAGTTCAAAAGTATGTTTTTGAAGAGAAACAATGATACTGATCTGAAGCCCAGGTCCCCACCATGTACGTGAGTAAAGCTCGAATACAAAGAGTTGACGGAATGAGGCTTGGGCAACAAGGAAGTGAAACAAAAAGTGAGCTATCTTTGCAATGTCAAAAGTCGAGTTATGATTTGAGAAGTTTTGAAACTTTCCACGGGCTGATAATTTCGCCATTATCATTATTATTATTATTATTATTATTAGTAGTATTATTATTATTATTATTATTATTATTATTTGCGAGTAAATAAATAAAGTGTGGATAAGATCTCGCATTTTCAAGAGCAGGTCTTTCTCCGAGATTGATTCGTGAGATGGATATGCAAATTTTATAATGCTATTTTACCAAAACATATGCTTCATGAGAATCAAGGATATGCCTCTACATATTTGACCATAGGTCCTTTACACAAAATGTTATTAGGGATTTTTAATGTTGGAATGTTTCATGGCTAATGAGAATTACACTAAATACTTTCATGTAGAGCTCTAATAATTGGAATCTCATTAACATATTCAATAAAATAACATTGACTCTAATCAATATTTAAAACATATTTTTATTTTATTTTTAATTATTTAAGATATCTTCATACATTAGTATTTATGTTCTATAAGAAATTGATAGTTCGCGGGTAGTGTGGTAAGATCAGTCACTCAAAACTCACTTGAAGATTGGACCACACACAATCAAACAAGAGAAAGGGAGGCACACAAATTGTAACGCTAGCTGGCACAATCTTGCCTACATCCGCCAATCTCAGAGAAATAATTCACCAAGAGTTATAGACAAAGATTACAACACTACCTCTTACTTTCACAGACAGAGCAATACCCTCTCTGACGATCGATCGATGGCCACTCTCCTCAACTCTCACCGAAGGGTCTATCACTCCATCAGCATCATCCTAAATCTTAAGGAGAGATATCTTATAGACACACACGACATCCGATAAACACTTCACTACTTTTAGAATTCTCCGCTTCTTAACTTGCCACACCTTTCAAAAGTTAGGATGTTACAACACCCGCTCTGCAACATTGCCCCTCATCTTGAACATGCAGTTGAGTTCTCCAGCGGTCGCTGGTCGACCAATCTACGACCTTCAACTTGGTTCCTTGGTTGCCTGTAGCAGTAGAAGCTTTGATCTGCCGAGCTCTTCACGGCCCGCACCTACTTCCTTTCAATCCGCCACTTTAAGCGAGGTCATACTCCCGAGAACGCGCCTGCAAGACACACAAAGCATCTCATCGAAAGACGGTCGCCGAGATCTCCGATCTTCCTTTCCAAACTGTCACTAAGTTTGATCTTCTCAAAGATCTAAATCGTCACTCATAGGAAAATATTGTTACTAAACTTGGTTCATCTCATCCAGGTTTGCAGCCTTCAGCGTCTTCACACGCGATCTCCGATCATCCATGTTTGATCTTCAAATCTTCAGTCATATCTCGGAGTAATCTTCAATCAATCTTCCTACATTTATGCTCCTTTGAATAGCTCCCCTAGCTAATTATCTCTTAGGATCTTCCTTCAAATTTGCCTGTTTAGCTAAACATGGTCTTGATAATCTCATTGGATTGTCCTTAGTTTGCGCCTTCAAATAGGTTCACACTCATGCAATCTTCATAATCTTTAATTCTGCCAATAATAGAATATCCTCTCTTTCTTAGGTAGATTCTTTTCCAAAAAGGGAGTTTTTACCAAAGATATGATCTATCATCCCAGATCATACCAAGGATAGATAAACATACCTAAAATAAAAACTTACCCCTTGAAAAGATCCCTTTTTAACTTGATGCACTTTCCAAAAATAGTTGATCATCCACACTGACTCTATTGAGAGAATCTCTTCAAACATGATCTTCTAGACCCTTTTTGTATCTTCACATGTCAGTGACACCAAGATTCATCCACATCTCATCCTACTCACCTCTTCAATTCAGTTATTGTCACGTCATCTTTATTTGTGCCATGCCATCTCTTGCTTGTCATATAATGCCAATCCATGTCGTCAGACTTAACAATATCCCCTTTTGGCATTATTTGACACAACCTTCTTGATTCTGCTTCGGTCAAACTGATGCCAGTTACAACACCCTGTTACAATATATACTGACAACTGGACATGACCTTATGACTATTACAGGACTAATTTTATGACTTATACAATATCTAGTTGATAACAGATAGCACATTAACAATGAACAACCAACTAGAGATTAACATAACATGAACAAGAAACATAAACTCGCCCAGAGTAGATACATCATAAAGAAACATAAAAATTAAAAAGCTGCAGAGCTGCTAATCTCCTTTGTATCTAATTATGGCAGAGACGGCTTGAACTTCCCTAGGTTACTCGAGTACTGCTAGGAAAGCTCCCTGTGGAAGATAATGGCAAAACATAAAGACACTGCCACACGCGCGCCTCGAAGGATGGACTTGTTAAGATTTTAAAGAAACTCGAGCACGTGATCACCATCATTTACATAGCCTGTGCCCAACAATTACATTTGATAGAGACCTAAGGCACACAGATATTTATATCATGCTTCTTGGCGTTTCGTGGAAGATGTCAGCTAGTTATTTTTCAGTTGCAACATGATCTAGCACTCATAGTCTCTGCTTTCCCACTAAGTCACGTATGGAACGATGTCGACATCAATATGCTTTTGTGCGAGAATGTCAACAGGATCTTTGAAATATCATCAGCACTTTTGTTGTCACAAAAGTCAACTATCCTTGTTGTAGACCATAATCCTCAACCATTTGTTTTATCCAAATTAACTCAGACGCAACAACTCCCTGCCTGCTATATACTACTTTGGCTTCTAGAGTGAGAGAGAGATTGAACTCTTTACCATACCAAAGCAACTAGATTGTTAACTTCCCTCAAGTGCTCTTCCGATCTATGGGTTTTCTGCCCAATCAAAGATCACTCGTAACCTGCATAAGTGTGTATTTCAATCACCGAACGAACCGATCCACCATCAATTACAATCAATCTCCTTATTTACTTACTTCTTTTATCTTTCTCTTCTTCTATATCAAAAATACATCAAAATGCAGGGGGTATTTACAGGCCATACGAGAGTCGAATGAATCCACGTGACATCCAACTCGATCGAACGTCTGCAAAAATATCCTCAGTAGGTTGATAGTACCAAGATCGCGGTCACATAAAGAGAGCACTGCTACAGTTGTTGCGCTCTGTTATAGTCGACACCCACTCATTTAGTATATAATATATTTATAACACCTCACCCTAGATGTCTCTGATGACTAGCTGATATGCGCGCGCTTTTAAACCTCGCTTAGGAAACCCAGCATGACAAAACCCTCAACAAGAGAAAGATAGCAGGCACAACATCCTTTGCGGTTTTCGAGTGGTCACTACCTCGTTACATCGCCTTTAGAAAACCCATTGGGATAAAACCACGCGAGACGGAAAAGACTACGCTCTCCTCCTCAACAAATAATCTTTAATTTATTTTCAGAGAGTACTTTACATCATCAAGCCTTCTCATCTCGATTTTACGGTAAGTCTAAGTCTGGGTGAATGCACTTTCTGGGAAAATGATTTTATGTAATATATGATTTGATTCCTTATTAGCATCGAACCTTTCAAACTTCTATAAACGCCTTCCTTTCTCGAGGCTGAGGTACACAGTGTAAGTGGTAATATATGCTTCGCTTCTATCACCTTTAACGTAACCTCCTCGTATTTGAGAACATACACCTGACTGTAGTCTTCATAAATTATTGTAGCATTTGTTGTAGCAATGGTAACTGCGATGACCTACAGGTACGTGAAATCAATCATAGATCGCAACAACTCGTCAGATTCTCGATCTGCTTTCACGAGCCAGAATTCTGCATGATTATAGACATGTAAGAGTAGTAGTCATGTGGCGGAACGCTCACGAGATAGTTGTACCATCAGGTAAGAGAAATACGTATCCAAATCGACATCACCCTCTGCGAGGGATCATACATGACACCAAAGATCAACAAAGTCCGTCGAGGCTGGACGAAGATTGTCAAAGTGGGACACAAGCCTGCGATCAGTAGTTCTTCGTAAGCAACGTACATCTTTTACCCTTTCGTGCCAAGGCTCGTCGCAGAGCATAGAGTCAGATCTTTGCTGTGAAGATTTACCTCAGCCGCATATCCGTCTTCAGGATTATTTCAAGTAAACGATAAATTAATCCACCAATTAAACTTAGACACCGAAGTCTCGGCACTCAGCACGATTTCTCCCTCTTCTTTAGCGTAATCGAAATGTACCTTTCTAAACTTCAAGTGTCGATAATCACTGAGACTTAATGGATAAGCCTCATATCGTGAATCTCCTTTTGAAGCACCTTTAGCTCTCAGATAGCTCGATTGACGTATAACTATTCCCGAGGGTAAGTCAGTCAATTTGTATGCTACCAAGATAAATAACCGGGTTCTTTCCTGCATCTTTCATTTTCGCATTCCTTTCTACGTATATGAGTCAAGTAATCGCATCTCGAAGGAGCCGCCAAAAGATTTGGAATCATCCACATATAACGCTATCACAACAAAACCGTAGTATAACTTTTTAACAAAACACGATACCGGACACATACTATTATTTTCGTACTTTCTTTTATAAGATAAGTCTACTTCAAGATAGCAGTATCCATATAGAGAGATCTCTCACAATTTAATTGGAGTATAAAATGATGATGATTTGTAATGTATGTTATTATGTATCCTTTAGGAATTTTCTTTTAAGTATATATGTCATTTTCAAGTACTCCCATACAGAGATACGCGCGACAACTTCCATAAATCAGTACATCTAATTTATTACTTGCATGCCATGGCAAATTAAAATCGAAAAGAAATTCCATCCATTACACAGTTAATATTGCTGCTTTCTTCCCTATAAGCAATACGTGCATTTCGAGAAAAACCTCGAGCTGAACCGCCTTTCGTTTTGCATCCTCATACTCTCATTATTTTCATTTCTTTTCTTCTCACACAAAACACCCATTTATAACCTACTCGCTTATCCTTCTAGCTACGTAGCACCATCGGCCCAAACACCTCACGCCGCTTTTGATAGGGAATTTAGCTCATCATCCAGCTTGATAGCCTCCATTTTGTCCAATTATTTCTTTCGTTTCCACATCTCGCTTATCAGATCGCGCTCGTGATCATTACTCGTATTTATTTCTATATCTATGTAGCCACATTATGTAGATGACATATCATTTATTTTCGGTCTCATGCCGATCTTCATATCTCTTTTAATAATCATCTACATAGTAAATCGAATTTTTAATACTATAAATACTCATTCCCTCATCGATTCTTTATTAACTCGTTCCTCCGAGGGTTTTATAATTCCTCTCATTTTACACGGGAGATCTCTCTCTCATTTGCTCTCGGTACTTCCTTTCTAGAGCTCTAGCCCTTTCGCGCCAATCGTTTTCCATGTTTTTCGTGGTTTATTTTCTACTTGATTTTCTTTTCAATGGAGAGTCTTAGTGAATCTCAATTCTCGTGCGGTGCAGCATTGCGATTTATATATAAGGATTTCGTTACCATTTTTAGTATCGCCTGACGCATCAGATATCGCAGATTTGTAATATTTTGCACTTAACCATCTTTTGAAACTTCAAGCTCCTGCACGCATTGGTGTGAGGACAGTACATCCAATCAATTTCTTTTGGCTTGTTTTCAGTAATCATCTCTAATAAAGGGAACATCGATCCATCAAAATGGCAATCTCTCCCGTTAGCACGGCTCTAAATATCGTGATAATCGAAGCGAGAATCGGCATCAACATACATATACCAAAGTCAGCTATGACCCATTCTCAGCTCATTTTCGCTGGGTCTCATTTGCACGACATATACCGCATTACAACCAAATATTCTCATACGTGAAATAAAGTCTTCACCCATAACAAGTCGTGGTGAATATTAATTACATGTAGTGGGTCGAATCCATATTAGTTGCCGTGAGATCAAAATAAGCTGCAGCTTTAAAAGATACAACGAATATAAGTCAAACAACAACCCGTCTATGTCCAAAAGTAACATATATGAATTGAAAAAGATACACCGAATATAGAACAATAGTAGAACGTCTCAAAGACACTATCACACCGCTTCTACACCTACTACCTACAAAAGGCTGGGAAGAGGAAAGAGGGTGAGCAACTAAGCGCTACTCAGATGAGGGAGAATAGCACAACCTCGTAATAGAAATATACCAGCAATAATTACGTAAATCTCCAAATATGTTACTTTACAAATAAAATAACTAATTTAGCTCGTGAATATATATAATAGCAAACTTTAATACAAAATAGCAAGAAAAGACGATGTATAAGACAGACATTCTACCTCAATTAACGTCTTTAGGAGTATCAAAGTGTAAAAATAATCAAATATAGAGTTCCAAATTATAGGAATAAGCCAATCATGAAGCAAATCTTAGATGAAATAAACATGCAGTTCAAAAAATAGTTTCCAATTATAATTATACTAAAAGTAAATAGTGGTTTCACAATAACTAAAACATAATACTAGTGTCACAATCAAATTTATAAGAGACTACCTCCAAAAAGCAACACCGGACTTCGCCCGCTCCACAACAAATTCGAGATAACACTACAAAAAGAAATAATGGGAATAAATCTCAACCCGTAATAAAAGCTACGCAACACTCACACGACATAAAGTGAGTTCAGAAACCCCCAAATCTTCATCGCGCTACATAGGTTTAGAGCACTAAAGTACTTTTATACCTTTCGACGCCGATCCATCTCGCTCACTGCATGTGACAATGGCTATTCAATGAATATCCAGTCGACTCTATACTGCTACCGAATCGTCCTTGTACCAATCGATCGGGTTTACCCATGCCATCTCGACGGCGTCAGGAGACCACCACATAGTAGGGGTATCACCATCATAAACTCAACAATAAGCACAACTCACACGTAGGACAATAGCCAACACAATAACCAACAACAAAAAATACCTTTAGCATATTTCTATAAGAAAATGATAAAAGCACAAGCAAATTCAAGCTTTTTAACACAAACAAATTTACATAATCCAACATAACAAACAACACGGAAATTCTTTCCTCCTTTGAAACACAAATGTGATAAAAGAAGCACCAAGCAATAAACTCCTTCTCGTGTTAAAAACTTCTAAAGTAATCATAATAATCCACTTAAAAACTCATTAAGTAAGATAGATTATATAAACATATAAATATGGGTAATCTTCTAATAGAGTAATGCTTAACAGTCCCACCACAAGTGAGACGATTTCTCTCTCCTCACAGCTAATCCTCTGGCCAACTCTTTGCTTCGAGATAACGCCTCACCTCCTTGCCAATCACAACAAATAACATCAAATATTAGTACAAAAATCTAAGCAAAGAAATCCTAGGTTCCTTCTACCAAACAACCCTAAATTGATCCTAATATTGGCTCAAAGATAGGTCTAAATGTTACCAATGAAGTCCTAAGAGTTAGAGCTTTACTCTAATCCAAAGAAATCAAAGAAACAAGTAAAACTTGCAGGTACTATAGTAAACTCAGGATTGCTACTGTAACCAAGAAATTGCTACAATAACCTGGCCATAAACCAATGGTTTTCTCACGATTTACAACACCTAAACAAGAAATTTCTTTACAAACATTCACACAAATGAATAACAAAGACCATGGCTTCAATTTGAGCCTAAAATCAACCTAAACCAAGATGTATTTGTAGGTTTTCAAAAATTTTCAAAAACAAAGTAATACGAGAGAAATACGAAAGAAAAACCTTGGATCGAAGCCTAACCGCGCTCAAGAGGATGAGAGGAGGAGAATGGATGCTTTAATTCGAAAGAAAGGTCGCCGAATTTTTTTTCTCAATTTTAGGTGTTCGGGTGAATGAGAAACAAATGAGAAGCAGAAAGAAAGAAGAAGAAGAAGAAGGAAAGAAAGATGTAGAAAAGTTCGATGCTAACGAGCAGGGCCGTACAATAACAGATCGGTATAGTAACAAACTACTACAGTAATAAACTGCTATAGTAAAAAGCTGAAAAACTGTATTTTGCAATCTATAGCTACAGGCTTCTATAGTACATGTTTCTACAGTGAACTGGTTATAACACTTGCTATACAAATCCTTGTCTTGACATTCACCATGGATATTATAACAAACAGGATGACTGTCACACCCACTCCTTCTACCGAGATAAATGTGGCACCCATCGCTGAAACCTCATTTTAACCTGAAAAAGTCGACACACCTCGACCAAATCGCACTTTTGCGGTATGACAATACCAACTTTACACGGTTACAAGGTTCAAATACATTGATACAATTTTCACGATTAATCTAACATGTGGGTACAACCGCTACACAATTACGACACTGGCAAAAGAAAAAAAAGGGATCCACTGTAACCCTTAACTCAGCCTTGACTTGCTCTATACTCGCACAAGCAACCTAGTAGGGTCTTGTTCTCTAATTGCAAAGACATCTCAATTGAGTTGATAGTTTAGCTCAATACTCCAAATAATTAAATATAGCATATATAAAGTACATAAAGGTCAATTTTTCCTAAATAACTTTTAAACTTTCACTAAAGACCGAAATTTGGCAAAAATACCACTTTTAAAGAGCTTCGAACATAAATTCATCGTAAATCAAAATCAAATCAATTCCTCGAAAATCACACATTTTTAATGAGAGACTGTCCCTCCTAAGAGCGTATAGTCGGCCGCCCTGCTCATTATAATCCAAAAATAACATAAATTTTTGAGAGACCCGCTCTCCTAAGAGAGACAACCTGGCTTCGCCCCTCATCACAATAAAAAAATAACATTCCCTAGAAAAATATAAATTTTGTGAGACTACCCTCTTGAGAGCGACAGCTGGGCTTCGCCCTCATCATAATCCAAAAATTATATCAATAATTGTGCAACTGAACGAGAAAACCAATCTCAAGTCATTGGCCTGAAAACACTCTTCGACTTAGCCGTCAGTCGACTAGGGTTTGAGAGCCATTAAGGTATTCATAACCTTGACGCTAGTACACCGAGATCCCCGTGTGGTGACCCCGGTTTCTCACATAAAAGAACCCTGCCAATGGCTCCGTGAACCTCTTGACCAGGGTAAACTCAGGGTTAAACTCAGGGAAACTGCAGTGGCGGACTAAAGTACCCATGTCACCATCAAAAATCCAATTCGAGGAATCAAGCATACGATGTTTAAATACGGAAATATACATCAAACCATATTCCATTGGATGTAAATGCATATACAGGTAAACAGGCTTCTTCCAAGATAAATATGTATAAGTATACTAGAATCATTTTGCCGAATAACTCATTGCTCAAAATATCTCTCTCTATATATATATCGAATGAAATCTCATCCATCATCAAATTTATGTTATAAAACACATAAAAAAAAATACTCTAATACTCTTATTAAATCTATGTAATTAACAAGTAAACCACTCACAAAACCAGACGTCTCGCAACAAGGAGTCCATAACTAGTACAAAAAAATCAATATCCAAAATATCTGCCATTTCCCCACGGAAATGATAAACACAAGCTTGTCCAAAGATTTTAACACAAATCAGCGTACAACTTTCAAATCAAGTAACAATCCAAAAATCATCTCCTTTAAACAATAATGCTTTTCAAAAATGAAGCATACGCAAATAACTCATTTCAAATCCAATAAAATCTCAATGCCAGAATAAGAACCAATAAAACTTTACATTAAGCAATATAGAATAATCATAGACATTCTCTTAGAAGATTTGTACATAATTTAATTGTTAAAACCAGATATACTCATACGATTGCTAAAGCATAACGAACTGCAAATAAATATAAGTAACCTTTAAAAATATAAATCATTACATAATATAAAATGGAATAATTAAACAATTATCTCCAAATAGTAGCCATTAAATAATTATTTCAAAATAGTATCAATTAACCAATTAACGAAAATAATACCTACTACCAACTCACCTGGTCTCGCTTGGGTTTTTAGCTAGACCTGGAACTCCCTCCCAAGCCTGAACAACACCTAACAAGAGAATGAAATAAAAATAAATGAAATGCAACCTATTGACAGAATTAACCCCAAAAAATACAAGAAATAAATAATTGACTCTCTAATTGGGCCCACTCACTCTAACCGGTTAAAACCTGACCTTGCATAATCAAATCGGACTCCAATTGCACTCAAACCAACTCAATTTAGGCTAAACCATCCTGAGCAAATCTCAATTCCAATGAACCAAGTTCAATTGTTATACAAAGTCTCTTCAACCAGCTTGGTTAAACTAAACCCAATTCTCCTTGAATTGGTTCATCACAAAGTCATTGGTCCAAAATCTCAACCAAGTCCAAATCAACCTCAACCAACTTAACCTAGCCAAAACAATTCAAGCCCAACCACAATTCATCTTGATTTGATCAAACCTAGACCAAATCAATTCAATTAAACCCAATCACAACAATTCTCATCCAACCCATCTTCAAATTCAACCAAATCAATTAAACCAACAACTTAATTCCCAACCAATTTAACTTGATTTGATCAAACCAGCTCAACCAAACCAATTTAACTCAACCAACACATTCCAACCATTATCATCATTATCTTAATAATTATCATCAACTTAACCATCATTACCATCAACTTAACCACTATCATCATCCCTCAATTCCATACAAAAATCCATCTCCAATACAAATATTTTTTTCACATAAAAATCATCTAATATCCATTCTTCATCCCTTCCATCAACCTTTCTTCCAAACCCTCATCTTTTTTTCATCAACTAACCACAGCATACAAACATCTTCTTCTTCATCAACCAACAACACAAACCTAAAACATCTTCTTCTCCATCAACCAACCACACATACAAACATATAAACCTACACTCATGCATCTCAAAACAAAATTATTTAAAACCCTTACCAATCAAACACCAAGTTCCTTCTTCTCTCAAACCTCCAAACTCCATCTTCTTTCTTCTTCTTTCTCTTTCTTTTTTCATTCCTTCTTCTTCGTGAAGAAGAAGAAGAAGAAGAAGAAAACCACAAAAACCAGAAGATTCCAACCTTATCTCTTTATTTAAAAGTCTGTCGAAATTCACAGCCAGTCCCTAAAAATAAAATTTCTTATAAAAGGTCCCTGAAAAGTCACCAATGGTCCCTGAGTCATAAAAATAATATTTCAAAAAGGTCCTCACACACTGTCCAACGGTCCCTATATTATAACACAGTAATACAAAAATGTCCCTGCCGCTTCCCTTCTAGTCCTTGCTTTCCAAAAACATTTCATATCAATCCTTTTTCATTACTCATGAATTCAAAATCTTCTAGAAATTTCCACACTTAGGTCCTTGTTCTTTCCACTTGGGGTTTTTCAACAAAATTGCTCTGAAAAAAAATCTTATTCCAACTATGATAATACCCTGAATATAATTTTCTATAAGTATCCAAAGGTTCAGGGTATTATAATGACCACTTTTGTCTTAGCCATACATGAACACCAATTTCTCCATCTTTGAGAACCTTATGTCTTCCTCCAAAAGAGCTTTGATCTCGGAGGTTTTACGCCATACCTCAACGTTTTTATCATGGTAAGGGCATCCTTCGTCCTGAAATCACAAGCGTGGAGCAATTCCTAGCAGGATGGTGTCGCTCTTCTATTTGTTGAGCAAAACAACACTCTCGATGAACATGTCCTCAGGCGGCGGCGTTGGGGTGTCCTTTTGCTGCTACATGGGCGATGACTTCTCAAGTTCTTTCATCTTCACTTCTTCTTCATGCCTCGAATCCTCCGTCTTCACAGCCGATTCATCTTTTAACTCCTCCCCCTTCATAGCCTCTTCCAGTTTCTCAGACTACTCCGTCTTCATGGGCTCCTCGTCAAGGATGCAACAGGTAGCGAGCAACGATAGCGGCAACATAATGAACACGACAGGTAGCAACAACGGCTTTAAAAACGTCGGCAGACAGCAATGACATGCAACAATGGCG
Organism: Dioscorea cayenensis subsp. rotundata; assembly: GCF_009730915.1. NCBI lineage: Eukaryota > Viridiplantae > Streptophyta > Magnoliopsida > Dioscoreales > Dioscoreaceae > Dioscorea > Dioscorea cayenensis. The sequence goes on along the minus strand of NC_052480.1, from coordinate 2,621,761 downwards.
TTAGGCAACAGCAGCAACAACAACATCAAGCAACAACGGCGACACCAGCGACGGCATCAGCAACGTTGGCAGACAACAGTGATAGCAAAAATGGCGTCAGGCAGCAGCAACAGCAATAACATCAAGCAACGACGGCAACATCAGCGACGGCAGGAAGCAGAGAAGGCAACAACGGCAGCAAGCGGCAACCTTGCTTCTTATCTTTATATATATTATACATAGATGTTTGGTAGGGAGAGAATGGAAATACCTTTTCTTTTTTTTTTCTTCGCCTTCTTCTTTCTTTCTCTCGCTCATTCCTCCTTTCTTTCCTCCTTTCTCTTCGTCATCTCCCCACGCCTCCCCTCTCCACCCTTTTTTAAACCCTCTGGACAGTTATATAAATGGTGGGTGGTCGTGAAGCCATTGTGTTGATCGTGGGAGGCCATGACGCACCACGTTGATTTTTTTTTATTTATTTTTTAATTATTATTATATTACTATTATTTATTTTAATTAATTAATTAAAATTTTATATTATTTTATTTATCATTATATTATATATATAATATTATATATATATTAATTTTTTATTTTAAATATATTTATATTTTATTATATTTTTTATTTTCTATCAATTATCTTATTATATCTAAATTTTTATTATTATATATATTACTGATTAGATTTATTTTATTTATTTATTATGTATATTATTTGATTATTTATTTATTTTTTAAATACTATTTATTTATTTATTATATATATTTTATTATTTTATTATATATTATATATTACTATTTTATTTGATTTATTTCATTTAATTTAAATTATTATATTTATTTATTTATTTGATTTATATTATATATATATATATATATATATATTATCTTTATCTGATTTGATTTCTTTTCTTTTAATTTGTATTATATTTTATCTTATTTAATTTTTTATTTTAATTTATTATGTATATATAAATTTGCCTCGTGATTTGTATTGATAGTTGACCTTGGGATTGCGATTGCCTCGAGATATATGATGTCAGCTGATTTTCAAATTTAAACATTTAAAATTGCCTCGAGTTCATGTGCTCTCTACCGATCTAGAGATTTTGATTATTTTACACGCTCAAATCTGCTCTCTGGCCGATCTTGAGATTTGAATATTTTGGATCGCCTCGAGATACGCGCCTCACCGATCTTGAGATTTGAGTATTTTTAGACTCCCTCGAGATCTCATGCTCCTGGATGATCCCCGAGATTTTGAGCATTTTACAACACCCCGAGATTTCGTAGCTCGCTTCGCTGATCTCGAGATTTGATATTTTCGGATCGCCCCCGAGATGTGCTGCCTCGACTCAATCCCGAGATTTGAGTATTTTATACCACCTCGAGATCCGCGCTTCGCTGATCTCTGGGTTTTGATATTTTTGAATCTCCTCGAGATAAGTTCCGCTGGTCGATCCCGAGATTTGAATATATGTTATATCGCCGAGATCAGTGCTTCCTACCGATCTTGAGATTTATCCTAATTCCATTGCGATTTGGTTGCATGTAATTAAGATAAATATTTTATAATTTTGATTTTGATTTAAATTAGGACATGTATTAATTATTTTTTATATAAACACCGCAGCTGCAAGAAAGCAGTCATGACCACGCACTTGTAGTCAGTCTCCTTAATAAAATTGAAGAGCAATAGTTAAGAGTCTTTTTAATTAACGACTCCGCTAACCGATTTTTGGGTGTGTACATGAGCTACCTGATGCCGAATATGTATTCCAACTCGGCCATACCATAATCATAAAATGATTTTTAATGAAAAATTAACCAAAGATTATCAAGACGAATCGACTTTATGGAATAATCCTGAAATTGTGCTTTTAAGCCCAATAATTTTGAGCCAATAGCCTTGCAAAAGGCTACATCTCCCTTGTAGATAGAAGTGAAACATGGGACCATCTAGTCGATGCATCGATTAAAACCATAAAATACCCAAATAGAACGCATGACGGATGTATTTGTTCACATATATCTCCCTGTATTCTCTCCAAAAATTTAGAGATTCACTAGTCACCTTAGTTGTCAGTGTCCCGGGTTATTACCTTTCCCATCAGAGCATGCTAAACATGCATATTCATTATCTGTTAGATTTTATAATCGGTAATACCCCATTGTCCTTTCTCATTTCTCTTCTCTTTCTTTTGTCCCTCGCTCCGAATACTCACCCGACTAGCCTCACTTTTTGAAAACGTGCCCACTTAGGGACATCTCTCATCTCAGTCCCTCCACTTTGAAAATAGAACCAAGTAGAGGGACCAAGCAGGCCCATTTCTCAAAAAGTAGAGGGACTAGTTGGGATATCCTCCCTAAATCGGGGATATTTTTCAAAAAGTAGAAGGACTAGTCGAGAGCATTTCCGAGAGTAGGGACCAAAAGGAAGAGAGAGAAAAGTAGAGGACCAATTCGATATTATATATTTTATAATCCTTCAAGGTATCCATCGAGAATTAGTAATAATCCGGGATGTCCAAGTCTTCCCTTGCCATATTTTTAAATATCTTTGGGTCATTAATCTCCAGGGTTAATACCGTATGTGATTCCATCACTTTGACACGTCAGAAAATATAATTTTGAGGATATATAGGGAAAGCTTTCAAGTACATGATTTTGGTATGAAATAATTCGTGTAATATATAGATATTCTTTTTCTTCCTTATCAACCGTCTCTAAATGATATGCATTGAGATGTATATCTTTAAAGCTTAGAGGTTCTTCCTAGACTTAGGGGAATAGAGAGCATTTTTCATTTGCAAGGATGTCCTATTTGACAACATCAATACTGCTTCTCCAGAACCTTTAATCAGGTCTGATGACCATGCTATTGTGGCTATACATGCCTTTCTCATTGATGAGGATATAAAATATATTTTTCTTATCAAAATATATAGTATGCATTGTCCCGCAATCAATAATGCATTCATGATTAGCAATATTTCTAATAAAATAAAATAAAAACATAATTTTAATAAAACATAATATAAAGATATATTACAAATTATTCTATAAGGAAATCTGATACATCTAAATATGTTTTTTCAGTTACATTTATATTATTTGTAGATTTATTCTCAATTTGATCAACTGTGGGTTTGTCAGCAAAATTTGTCTCAACATTTTTACCTTTCTTATTTTTGAGTGATTCTTGGTAAAGATAGACAAAATATTTAGGGGTCTTACAAATTCTAAACTAATGACCTTCTAGGCCACAACGATAGTAGGTATCCCTCTTTGTCTCTAGCCCATATTGTGGCTTTGCTACTTTTGTTGATGTACATCAATTTTGTTATCGCGTGGTCCGATATTATTTTGGACACCATTACAACCGCGTCATCCTCGACCACCATAATATCCTTATCCACCACTGTTTTTAAAACCCGTACCACGACCACGCCATCTTCTTTGCCCAAAATTAATTTTTGACAGTGGTGCTGATTCAGATTGTTGAGATTAATGATTCTACATCAGTAGTTCATTATTTTGCTCCACCACAAGGAGACAAGAAATTAATTCAGAAAATTTTGTGAAATTCTTTTCTCTATTGTTGTTCTAATATAACATTTCGTGCGTGAAATGTTGTAAATATTTTTTCGAGCATCATAACTTCCGTCACTATTTCTCCACAGAGACGTAGCACTGAAACAATTTTAAATAGCTTAGAATTATATTCTTGAACGCTTTTAAAGTCTTGGAACCTGAGACTTGACCAGTCATTATGTGCTTTGGGTGAGTAGACTATTCTGAGATGTTCAAATCGTTCTTTCAGGGATAACAATAATTCTTGTGGATCCTCAATGGTGAAATATTTATTCTTCAGGCCATCATCAATAAGATACCTTATAAATATTAAGGCTTTCGCCTTACTATCATTAGGCTCATTATTATTAGCCTTAATAGTTTTGCCCAGGTTTCTTGCATTCAAATGGAGCTTGATATCAAGGCTCTATGATATATAGTTGCTCCCAGAAATGTGAACAGGCTCAAATTCTCTTTTTACAATATTTGCCATTACAAATCAATCTCTATAAAATATAATAAATGATTAGAAGAAATGAGAAAAATATGAATACTTGAAATATAGTTACATTAAAGTTAAATGGAAATGTAAAATAAGATTAGGAGCAGATTTATGCTAATAACGTATTGTATAAGCAAAAAGTAATTCATCTTTAATATAAATATATATGTAGATTTCCATGAATAGAAAATAAGTAGAGAAGAAAACATAAAGAGAAAAGAAAAGGAAATGTATCGATGACCATCAATTACACCGAACCTCCATTACTTACTTCTTGTTATCTTTCTTCTTCTCTATATCAAAACACATAAATGTAGGGGGTATTTATAGGTTTACAAGAGTTGAATGAACGGTCAGGATTGATTCGATCGTACGGTGTAGAATACCCTGGTAGATGGAATAGTAACAGTACTTGCAGCTGCTACAGTAGACATCCACTATTTATTATAATATTCATAATTCTACAATAAATAATTATTTAAAAAAAGACATTATAAGGGCTCATCGGTTGGTTGAAAAGGTCAAAGTGGTCATTTGGAACTTGCGTCCTTTTATTATTTTTTGTTTGGGACATACAATATAGAAATCTAAAAAAAGATTATTTTAAAAAATAAATACAATCTTAATAACAGTACAGATTAGTATAAAATACAGATGTCAACTTCCAGAGAGATTCTTATACATTTCTATTTTACTACAACGTATAAATAATATTTGATATTTTATTTAATTTTAATTATTGATACATGTTAAGCTATAAAATAATACAAACCATTTTTTTTCGATCCTTGACTTTTCTTATTCACAACATCATCTTAATATCCTAAATTTTCCAATTTTTGAAAAATATAAACTCAATTTCTCTGTATTTCATATGTTTTATACATTATTTAATTATATCTTATGATTTTTTTAAAAATATACATATAAAGATTTGAGATCATTAATTGATGTCACTCATCCAATTATAAATACAAAAAATATAATATGCACAATGATTGATCGAGGGGTGTTTATATAGACTTTGAATAAAAAATAATTAATACAAAAATCAATTAAAAGAAAAAGAAGAAAAAAAGAATCAAATAGAAAGATATATAGGAGGGACAAAATGAAAAAAAATAAAAATATATATAAAAAATGGCACGGCACAAATTGTCACGTGAAAAAATAATAATAATTAAAATAAATTTGAATTTAAATTTAAAAAAAATGATAATGAGTGAGAATATATAAAGAAATTTTTAGATTAAAAAAATACAAAAAAGAGTGAATAAGAAAGAATTTTGAAATTAAAGAATTTGAAAATTGAAAATAAAAATTTGAAAATAAAAAAAATCTCGCATGGCAAGTGAGTGGCGGAGGTGAATAAAAAGATAAAAAGAAAAGAAAAAAAGACAGTTTTTTTTTGGAAGAAGTAAGAAGGGTGGAGAAGAGAACAGAGGCTTTTTGAAGAAGAGAAAAGAGAGGATGACGAAAAAACATAGAGAGAGGTTTGAGAAGAATAAGAAAAAAGAAGAAAAGGAGAGGAAGAAGAGATCTTTGTTTTCTTGGGGAAGGAGACAGAGTTTTAAGAGAAGAAGAAAAAAGAAGAAGTCAACGGGAGTCTCGTCTGTCTTACGAGAGAAGAAACAGAAGAAAAAGGTGAAAAAAAGAACATAAGGAAAACAAAGAGAAGTCAGACAATTTAAAAAGTTATGATTCTCTGAATGTTAAGTTCATAGCATGATGTATATGTATACATAGTTCGTAGCATGTATGCTTGGAAAGTCTTTACATGTTGAGATGAATGATGTTTACATTCTTAAGATAATGTCTTGTCTTTATGCAATGAGAGATTGCTTTCTATAGTATGTTCAGCATGTATACATTCACAAGTTTTTTTTTCTGCCTCTTTCCGCAATCATGTCCATATTTCCTCACTTCACACCCCATCCTCTCATTTGTCATTGTGACATTAAAAAAAAAAAACTTGTTTTACCATGCATGTGAAATGGGTATGTCACTCATACATGATGTTTAAGCTCAATCAATACTATCAAACATATTGTGTTTCTATCATCTTAGATATATGCATTGTCATAGTCAGGATATGAGACATCTAAGAGTTTTGTACAGATTGATGCTTACATGATCACCTCTTTAGGCTATCATCAAAAAATGGGATATTCATGAGAATTATGAAAATGTGGAAGCGTGTAAAAATTTCAAGAAATTTATCGGTGAAGTTCGTGGCAAAATGCCAAAAATAGAAAATTCGAGGACTCATATGCAAAATTTCTAAAAAAATGGGAAATAAGGAGTTCTTACACCAATTTATAAAAAAATCCCTAGGAAGAAATAAAAAAAAGTGAGGCATTTGCAAAAGTTTGAGTGGAAATGTGAAAAGGAGAAATCTAGGGGTTTAGTTGCAAAATTGTGGGAGAAATTTGAAAAGTCGGATTTATTAGCAAAAGTGGTCAAAGATGTGAAAATGAAGAAATTGAAGGATTTGATTGCAAAAAAAAAAAGGAAATATGGAAAAGTGAAGCTTTAAGGGGTTTGGTTGAATAAATCTTAAACTTTCGTGAAGAGAAAAAAAAAATCAGGGGTTGATGTGAAAAAATAACATGGATGCTCTAATATGAAATCGGGAGAAAATAATAACTTGATGTGTGGGGATATTTCTGTAATTTTTGCAGGACCTCCTCTTAGAAAATTTTATGAGTATTTCCTTAAAACTTATCTTGAGGTCTTGACACTCTTAGGGGTGGAGGGAAAATTTATAAAATTTCCCCAAAACCCACCTTCAGGTCTTGACACTCGTGGGGGTAGAGAGAAAAATTTATAAAATTTTTCCAAAACCCACCTTGAGGTCTTGACACACTCTTGGGGATAGAGACAAAATTTATAAAATTCTTTGAAACTCAGGTCTTTTGACACTCATTGGAGTGAAAGGAAAAAGTAAATAAAAAAATTATAAAAAATCTCTTTTTGAATTCACTTTGATGTCGTTTGATACTCATTAGTGTGAAGAGAAGAGTAAATAAAATTTTTTATAAAAAAATCTCTCCACTCACTTTGAGGTCTTTTGACACTTATTGGAGTGAAATGGAAAGTAAATAAAAAATTTTATGAAAATTTCTTTTTAAGCTCGCTTTGAGGTCTCTTGACACTCATTGGAGTCAAAATAAAAAAAGTGCTAACAAAAATTTTCTTAAAATCCATTGTGAGCTCTCATTTGCAAGAATGAATTGGAGAGCTCATTTGGTGACTTGGTTAACAGAAATCAAGTTCATAAGTACAGCTTGAGATCATTTTAAAAGCAAGTCAGAATTGTCAAATTAATGACCTTATTATGTTAAAGGCCATGGCTTGAAGGTTTAATGGTCAAGGCTAAAAAAACATTGAAGAGTCAAGACCTAAATATCTCATACAAATGACGAATGCAACTTTGAAGTCTTGAGACACAAAGAAAGTCAAAGACTTAAGGAGCTTCACAAGTCAAATGCATGAAGATTTCACAAGTACAAAACATCAGAGTCTTCAGCAATTAAAGAAACAAAGATAACCAAGTAGGCAACTCATAAATGTAGAGTGGTCGCAGCTTGAGAGTTATGCGATGTAATCAATATATAGACACACATAAGAAAAATCAAAGAAGGTCACAGTCATTGAGCTAATTAAAAAGTCTTCCAAAATACTTTTAGCAAAAGAGTCGAGAGCGTCAGCCAAGTCATGCAAAAAGAAAAGTTTGAAGAGCATGATTAAAATTAGTTCTCTTAATACTTTTGTATTCTCGCTCATGATTATATACTCATGTGCTCTTTGAAATTAATTAGATTAATTTTATGTTTGCTCGGTCATTATTCACTCACACTTGTTTTTAATTGGGGGTTCCCAATGATATTGTTTTTGGGTAATTAATATTAGGGGCTTGTCCCTAATAAAAGTCATGAACCTATAATCATCTAAATTATAAAAAAATAATTAAAATTTAATTTGTGATCTATAATTTTTAACCGAGTTAATCCTCATTAAAAGATCGGGTAGAGCCCATAGGAGGCAATGTTGTAAAATAGGATGGAATTTGCAAAGGTAAATATATTTTTAAAAACTAATATTATTGTCCCGTGGGCAGATTTCATTTCCCCCTCATGATCATAGTTATCCGCATTAAATGTTCAACATGGAATCTCATTAATTAATTCACACCCAACTAAAAGCGATCTCATGCATGTGCCAACTCTCTAATAAAATAAAATAAAATAATTGTCACAACTAACACTAAAATACTAAAATAAGTAAATAGTCATACACCATTATTTATCTATAAATTTTTCATGAAGAAAACGCCTTTTTTTTTTTATATTTAAATAAAAAGCTGTAGAACATAGCTTGGTATAGCCACATAGGCCGGTGATTGAGTTCTGTACGGGGAGAGGAATCCCGTCCGTCTCCCTGTTGTAGGGAAAGGGACTCAGGAGTCACTTTTCTTCTCCTCAAATAAAATATATTATATATATATATATATAGGGTTAGGTCTCTAAGGACGCCCTCGAATCTCATATCTAGTGATGCCCTTGAGAGACGTTGGATCATTTTGATAGCAACAACTTTAGGTAAAATTTTCGGAGGTTACGAAATCTTTGACTTTCTTTCAATCGCATCCCAACTTTAATTCCAGCATAAAAAGGATTACCTCAAGCATGATGGGATTCTCACCGTAACCCACAATTGAGCCATGTCTGCTGATGTGGAGGCCAAAAATATCTATCACGCATGGTTTATGATAATAGCCACGCAGTCGCTTCCAAGTCGACTAACTATACAACCGGTTTGCTGTGTCAAGCATTCGATGTCCACCTCAAATAAGGTCACTGGGTGAAAAGAAGAAGCGCCACGTGTCGCGAAAACCCCTTCTACGGTCGCCATCTTCTCAAGCATACAAAGATAGATTCCACTCATTCTCCGCCCGAGAAAGAGACGAAGGAAAAGTGGTGGATAAGTAGCTAGTGGAAGATCGCGATCGAGATTAAACAAAGTAGAGCTCCACCGTGAAGATGGCGGTCATCACCGGGAGGTACGACAACAATCATGAGCAACCACCAAATTTATTGTGGGTGTCTCGACCACAGTTATACATCATTTGTAGTGTTTGTCAAACTTTGTCTGAAAAGAAAGCTTGTGAAATTTGAGTTGTAGAATGAGGTAAGCTTTGTTTGGAAAGAAAGGTTGTGAGTTTTTAACTAAAGGATGAAGTGGGTTGTTAGGGTATGTGAGGGTTTCTAATGTTTTAGGATGGAGTGGAGGGTAACAATTTGTGATTTGTTTCTTTTTCAATTATGGAAAGTTTTGATTTTTCTATGTTTTCTTTGGGTTTTCAAATTGAGGGTTTGCTTTGTCTTGAAATATGATCTTTGTTTCTTCTTTTTAAGGAAATTTGAGATCTTTACTCTACCTTTTTATTCTCGCTTTCATGAGATTGAGATCTTGCTTTTTGAATGTTTGTTCCTCCTCATTAATCCCCATCTTTGATATCTTTATTTATTTATTTATATATAAAATTTTAGGTCTCGTCATTTGATATCTTTGTGTTTGTTTTTCTCGACTTGTGAAATTCTTTAGATCTTCAACTACCTTTATTCCGCATTTGATGAGATTGAGATCATAATGTTTCGTTCTTCCTATCAATCCCTAATTTGATATCTAAAAGAATTTTAGGTCTCTGCTCAATTATGTCCCAAACCTCTTCATATATATGTTTCGCTTGATGCATTAGAGATAATGTGATTGTTTGTTCTTCCTATCAATCATCTTTTGTTTCTTGTGTTGTTTTTGATTTTTAAGAAATTTAGGTCACTCGTCAATTATGTCCATATTTTGTTTATATATGTTTGTCACGATTGTATATAGGTCTCTATCAAATTTAAATTTTTGAGTTTGTCTTTGACTTGTGTTTTTGACCTTTATTCTCGCTTTGATGAGATTGAGATAATGTGATTGTATGTTCTTCCTATCAATCCCTATTTGGTATCTTTTGTTTCTTGTGTTGTTTTTGTTTTTAAGAATTTTTAGGTCTCTGCTAATTATGTCCATACCTATATGTTTACTCGACATTGTATATGTTGCTATCAAATTTAAATCTTTTATGCTTTGTTTTCTTATCTTGTAGAAATTTTAGATCTTCCACTACCTTTTTATTTTGTTTGATGAGATTGAGATCATGTAATGTTTGTTCCGCTCTTTATCAATCCCTATTTGATATGTTTGTTTCTTGTGTATTTTTATTTATTTAAGAATTTTAGGTCTCCGTTTTTTCAATTATGTCCTAATCTTCTTTTTATATGTTTGTTGTGTTGTATATGTCTATCAAAATTAAAATCATGTGGCTTTGCTTTTCCTGACTTGTGTAACCCTTTATTCTACTTGATGAGATTGAGATATTGTGATTGCTTTGTTCTTCCTATCAATCCCTATCATCGGGCTAGCCTTTTGTTTCTCATAAGTTGTTTTTGTTTTTCTAAGAAATTTAGGTCATCGCTCTCAATTATGTCCATATTTCTTTTATATATGTTTCGATGCATTGTATATATCTCTATCAAACTTGTAAATCTTGTGTTTGTCTTCCTGAATTTGTGTTTTTGACCCTTTATTCCGCGCTTGATGAGATTGAGATAATGTATTTTTGACTGTTTGTTCTTCCCATCAATCCCTATTTGGCATCTTTCTTTTGTTTCTTGTGTTGTTTTTGTGAAGAATTTTTAGGTCTCTCTCGCTAATTATGTCCATACAGACTTTATATACGTTTTGTTGCATTGTATATGTTTCTTAATCAAATTTTAAATCATGTCGGCCGCCAGATGTCGACAGTCGATCATTCAATCGTAGACGGCTACATTACATGGTCGGCGAAATAGAAGGTTTTGTTGCTGGTTACATAGGACCATCACAGTTGTGCAATTTCGACCAAATTTCAAAAATAGAGCTAGTAAGCATGGCCGCCAAAGCATTAGGTGATGATAGTAGGAAGGATCTTCTCTATGGTGGTATAGCTGAAAGGAGAGCTTGGAGGTTACAGCGAAGACTCCAGCATCGATGCCCCAACAATGGCTCAGCGTCTGTGGATCTAATAGTGGGAGATCGGCGCTGGTGTTAGACTTCCCAATGGTGTGAAACATGTAGGTGGCAGCTTTCAGTGGAGATCCACCTATTTCGAAGAGCATGATGAAGAGGAAGCTCGCGGATGAAATAGATATGGAACAAATTATTGTCAGTGGCTTTGAAAAGAAGAAAATGTAGTCGAAGAGGATGATCTCGGCGATCTCGTAGATTATAGCTTTGGGTGATGAGACGTAGGAAGAAGAAAACCCAAGCTAATGTTGGAAGCGCGTCTCAAGCAACATATAATCGACATTGGTGGTGATGATGCACATGTGGAAGATGATCTCGCACTAGAATCTCGATTATTGTGTTTCTGTGATGAACTCCACTCTTTGTTCTTCAAATGTATGAAGAGTCATTGGTCATTCAAAATAAGCCTTCCAGGTATCCCGCTGAAGTTTACGACGAAGTAGACATGAAGAACCCTCACTTCATAATTGGGATGAAATTTAGGGACTTTCCAAACACCGCTTTTAAACAGTCATTGCAAAATTATGGAATAAAAATAGATATGTTGCAGAACCTTAGGCCCAACACTAAGCATGCAAGGCATAATCGTAAAAAGAGGTTGTCCATTCTACCTTTGGGCTCTCACCTTTCCAATGGTGAAAGACCGAGCTACGCCGCCTCGGGAGTAAAGTCTGAATTCTAGAACATGAGTGTGTTGTAGAGAGCACAACAGACACATGTCAACTTTGGTCCCTCGTGAAAGCACGCAACTCCACAAACTCAGCCTCTTGAGAGAGCAACGAAGGTCTAAAAAGAGATGTCATTGGGTGGATTTGAGCACATTAAAATTGAACTCTCAGCATTAGAGTAGGGTCACATTTTAAAACAAAATTTAAATGTGACATTCTTTTGAACAATTTATGTGAGGGTAACAAACGAAAGATCGAGCTAGGACCAAGGGCATTGTCACAATGGAATTGAAATGTTTGTGAACATACGCTTAATGAAGAGGATCCAAAGAAGAAAGCAGATGCAATGCAAAAAGTGAAAACTACCCATGCCCCTAAAAATAATGAAGAAACTTGAGAAGGCCAAAACAATTAAGTTGGCTATACCACGACATGGTCCCGGTGGGGATAAGTACCAAGTACATTAGGCCCGATGGGCAATTTGTAGTGATAAGACAGTAACGCAAGTGTTCTTGTAGAAAATGGCAGCTTAGTGGCATACCTTTGTAGTCATGCAATATCACCCCTATATTATAACAGAAAAAACAAACGAGGATTACATTGACCCATGTTATGCCAGGCAGCACTTTTCTATGGCAATTTATAGGCATATATTAAAACCCTCACACATGATAGAGACTCATGGCCAAAGAGTGATGAAGGTCCCATCATCCCTCCCCAACCAAAGGAACAAGAGGAAAGGTAGAAAAGCTATGCTAGAAGAAAAGAATTTGATGAGAAATAGTGGGTTTCACCAAAGGAAAAGGTATCTAAGAAGGAGCATGCATGAGGTGCAAAGATTTGTAGTAAAAACAGACACAATAAGAGATTTCATGGAGTAAATCAGTACACTTGTGATTTTAGTGATATTTTACCTAACATTTTCAAATTGAATTTAATTATATACTTATCTCTACTAGGGAAACATAGTATATCAAGTGGCCAGTGAAGGGCCAAGCCAGCGTAACCTATTGATCATCGTGGAACAAAATTTTCGTGTATCTTCTTCATTTTAATGTTTTAATTTCTTTTATCTATCAAGTATGTTGTCGTGCATTTCAATTTTTATAATGTCATATGAAGTCGAGTTTGATAACCGATCCATGCTATTTGTTTCCCAATAATTGCGCTTCACAAGACTCTATTCAAACTACACATGGGGCTAGGGAAAATACTAACCAATCATCTCAAGATGCTAGATCACGTTAGTCATGTAATTACTTAATTGTATTTATTGGTTATTTGTTCTGCTTTATCTCTATGTCCGACATGTTTTTAATTTAATAAGTGAACATAGGTGGATAAAAGGTCTCAGTGGAAAGACTGCGACTATGGGCTCACTCGCTAAGGAAACTCAAATGAGCAGGCTAGATCTACGTGGAAAAGGTGTCACATAGGGGATTATAAGGAACTCAAGCAGAATTAAAAACAAGGTGTGGAGGGTCCAATACAGGCAAGGTCGTTGCTTTAACATATGTGGCTTTGAGTTATTATGCACTCATCTCGCGTTATTTACTGGCAAAAACTTTAAATATGTGTAGATCTCTCACTAAGGGACAAACTCCTACAACAAAATAGTAAGAATCGGTACTTCAAATTGTTCTCAGGAGGTGGTCTCAAGTGAAACAAAAGGATGCGTGATTGCACACAAACTGAGTAGCCGACAGGAAAATATGGATGCCACCTCGTGGAGTTGGACCGCATGGGTGGTGTATCTAATCCTTACAAAAAGCTCTTGCAGAGATACATAGATGTGTAGAGAAATTCGCATTTTGCTGATTTTTGTGGGTAAAGTCAATTTCAATGTTAACATGTAGAAATTTTGTGTTAATCTATCCCATGAGCCTCTTTCTTTTAATATACTGCATGAAATTTTCACCTACACAATGATGTCAAAGTGGATGCTTTGGGATTGCTGGCTCAATTTTTAATTAAACCATGAAAGCGTGTTTGTATATAGATTTGCAAATGCAAGAGGACCGAATAGATACAAATTATATTTCCTTCCAATGCTAAATTATTACCATTAAATTAATTGTTTAATTAATCGTGATAGCCTGCAAAGATGCGCCTTTCCAATAGAAATTGGCATGATCATGTGTTTTAGATCAGGCTATAGGCAAATGCATTTGATATACAAATTATAGGTTCGCGACCTCAAATTATTTGCTTCAATTAATTGTGGTACATATGCAGGACCTGAACTCCAAATGGAAAATTGTTGTAGATTTTGTAGGTTTCTAAAGATTTACAGATGTAAGAGAACAGATGTGGCTGATCAGTAAATTTAGTAATGCAGAACATCAGACGGTGCAACCATATTTGTAGATTTGTCGCATCAGCAGATTTGCAACTTCACAAAGCAACGCGATTTGCAGATGTGATTTGTTGCGATTTGGAACCAAATTTGGTGACGAGTTGCAACTGGCAGTTTGCAGCCTTTCACAATGGAAATTATAACCACTAAGTTTACACTGGGATAGGTTCGCAAGGATTGAAGCTCCGAGGAAGCATTTTCCTTTGAATTAATTATTGCATCAGTTCCTTCTCAAGATTAGAACCAAATTAAATTTTACAAATTAACCACAAGAACCGGCTGTAAATTTTCGTAAACTCAAACACATTACAAGCTGTATCTAATAAGTCATTAACCCATTCACTCTCAATTGAGATCGTTAGGGGAAATCAAAACAACAAAACTATGATACAATTGAAACAACCTTTGTAGTTGGAGATGATTCTCAAACAAATCAACCCAAAGAAAATAAGGATAAAATTTGAATAGAACACAGGACTCATTGATCCCAATAATGATCCTCGACTCTCTGTCAGCCGCAATCCTTGGTCATTGACCGCAAGGATTTTTCCATATTTGACACCAACGTCTCACTCTCTCGAGAATAGACATAGCTAAGTCGCCGTGTTTTCCTTTGTCGCGGGTCTCCTCCTTTGACAATTTCACACCTCACTCTATCCCAAAGCTGCCAATGCTCGAGAAGAAGATGGCGCACCGCGAAGGGGTTTTACTCGACGCGGGCCTCTCTCTTTTCACCCGCTGGACCTTCGCCGAGGTGGACATCGACGCTGACTCGCAAGCGCGTTGCGGTTGCAAGTTGGTCCCGGACTTGGAAAATACAGTACACGTGGCTATTATTTTATAAACCCATGTCACTGGCTGACATATTTTCGGCCTCACATCGAAATAAAGGCATTATGGCCCACCATTGTGGGTTACTCGCCGTGAAATCACGATCATACTTAGGTATCCTTTTATTCAAAATTAAAGTTGCACTCGAATCGAAAAGGAAGTCAAAGTTGCACTCCGAAAATTTTACTCCAACAATCTCCATCTAATAACATTCTGATTTTCAGGATAAATATTTCATCAACACCGAATCAAATGAAATATTATTCCATCTCAAAATTAACAACATTTCACGCAAATCGATGAAAAATAATTACTTAGAGAAAGAAGAACAACAAAAGAAATCGGTTGATCTATAGAGAGATGGATCTAAATCTTGACACGGAGAAAGCATTGGTGGAGGTGGAGACGACGAGGCGGCGTGGTGGAGGCGGAGAGAGAAGTGGATGCCGTGGAGGCGCTTGTGGAGATGATGAGAGGCGCTGATGGAGGCGCCGGTGGAGGCGTTGAGTGAGACGACGGGGAGATGCTGGTGGAGGCTGCTGAGTGAGGCGCTTAGTGGAGACCTAGGGTGCCAAGTTTTTGTTTTGGTAAACTTTCATTTAAGTTTGGTTTTTTGAGAGATAGTAGAGCCGCTTGATCCAACAATGATCCAACTACCCTAGGGACATCCCCAAATATGGATTCTAGGACGTAGCGTGGGAGATGGAGTAGCATTTATAAACACTGATAATAAATAACAATATATAGAAGCTGAAAGAAATTTTCTTCTGCGTTGTGGATATTGTGATAAAAATATTATTAGATTTTAATCCAACGGTTCATCATGGATATTTGTAGATTTTGATTCGTGATTTCGCATTGTGGATATTGTGAAAAAAAGAGTACCGTTATTGGATTTTAATCCAACGATACATCATGGACATTTATAGATTTTTGAATTTGTGAATATTTATAAATGACACACACACACACACACTATATATATATATATATAATCTAAGGTTAAAATAAAAAAGTAAAAACATAGTTATATATCATTTTCTTATTAGAAAGGACTGAATGGACATTTCTACGCGAGTAAATGAGATTTATATCGAATAAATTTTTCGAATGAAGCTTTTTCCGAATGTAGATGTCGAGTTGGCAATCTCATGTCCAGCATCATTCTTTCTTTATCTCTTTTATTAATTTCTCTTTATTATCTAAATCTTAAATTAAACATTTAATCGTAAAAAGATAAACTCTATAAATGATAAACCAAAATCCCTCTCTAAAACGCGAAAAATCGGCGATTTTTCGGTTTAGGTTATAAGACTATATGATTTAGGATGCTTTAGGATTTAGGAGCTTAGAGTTTAAGTATTTATTATATAGGGTTTAAGCTTTTAGATTTTTGAGTAGATGAGTATGTAGTATTTGGGTCAAGATTTATATATAGTATATATATATATTTTAATTTTAAGAACTTTAAGTGATTTTTAAGGTTTAAATTTGACGTTTATATATAACGACTTGGATAATAATGCTGGAAGACTAGTTTGGGACATCCACGCTATTCGAGTAAACTTATTCTGGTAAATCTATTAGGAAAAATAACATGTCTTTTCTACCGAGCCAAGAATAAGGCTTTTTCTTCCTCTCAATTGCCTAATTAGGACGAGAACATGAAATTCCTATCTAAGATGAAAAAATAAGTGAGAAAACTCACCACCCTCATTTTATTCTATGGCCATTCTTGAGTATAGGGACTCAAAAATTAGTCACTTGATCTATCGGTTGTGGATAAAGATCGACACTGAACAAATATCACTTTGCAGTGCTTATAAGATTAACTATTTTGTTTAGACCCACAACATAATTATTGCTATTTATTATTATTATTATTATTATTATTATTATTATTATTATTATAACATGGATAAATACAAATGCCGTGAGCGAAGGATTTGATCCCTGACCTACTAATTTCTAATTTTAACAGTGTTTAATGTCTCTCATTGGGGGTTGGAGTTAAAAAGGAAAACAAAAAGTTCTTAAATCCAATAATTAATGACCACAAGCTCCCTCACACATGTTGCGCCTATAAAAGACCACCCACAGACCCTGCTTTAAGTGCACCAAACTCACTTGATTAACAATGGCCCTCAATCTTTCAAACCAATTTCCATGTCTCCCACCACTTTGTCCCTTATTTAGTTCTAGTACATTTCATTATTAGCCACAGGAAAACCAGCATTGCTTTCCTTTTCCTTTAATAAACACTCATCCCTACCAAGTAGCAAAAACAAGTACTCAAGAAGAACAAGTGGTAGAGGTGGCAACATTGTGTGCTTGAGAGGAGGAAATATCCCAGTCCAAAACTAGTGCTCCTCAAACCACTACTGATGCAGCTGTGTGCTTTTTGGCAGGCAGAGCTTCCTCCTGGCTTTTGCTTTTGGTGCTGCCACCGCTGCTTATCAGAGATCCTTTTCTCATGATATATAAGTATTTACAAGAAAAATTTTTGTTGAAGAGTTCATAGTAATCAAGTAATAACCATAAAAATATTAAAACAAGGGAGAAAAAGAATCATCATAAACACAAGCACGGTAGTAATGGATTTTACTTTTTATTTTTAAGAGTTATGGACAATAGATATAGAAGCTTGAGTTTTTAGTCAAGAGGGATGTTTTTGGTTTTCTCTTTATTGATCTTGCACTCATGTTTGTGCGTGTTTTTGTTGCAGATAGAAGGAGCTGGAATGAAGGAGGGAGGGCCAAGCATTTGGGACACATCTGCCCAACAACACCCTGGTATAGTACAGTATTTATATCTCCAACCATGCTCCATATTTGAAGTAAAATACTTTTGATTTGGCGCAGGATGGGCTCCAAATCGAGCTCCAATTCCTGCGCTAAATCACCAAATTGCTTACAGTTAATATAAAGATCATACAGATTGAACTTATTAATTAACATATTTGTATAATAATCACTGGGTTTGATTTTCTAATTTTATTATATGCAACCCCACAAAAAGAAAGGTAATCTAATATACTGGTCTAAAAACCTATATTAAAATCGAAGCCCACTAAAATAATAAGAGGTCAACCCTATACTTTTACAACTCTCAAAAAATTCAAGTTGATTTGAATCAAAGAAATATAAATAAGTCTATAAGTAAATGAATGAAAATAAATGAATAAATACAAGTGTTCTACTGGTTAATCCAGTTTTTAAACTAGTTTCAGTGCTATATATATATATATATATAATATTAATATAATTCAATACAACATGAAAATGCCAAAACAACTTTCATATTTATAACAACATTTTATTAAATTTATTATGAGAGCATGTTTAATTATTTTTAAAATATTTTACGTAAAAATTGATAGATAGGAGCAATGGAAATATTGTCAGTGGATTCATATCATCGATACAAAGTATTTCCTACTTACAAATTATATATATATATATATTTATTTATTTATTTTAGGGTCTTACAAAAATTAATCTTCAAAATTTATATTTTTTAGCTAATATTAATTTTTAACTTCTAACTATTTTATCAGGAAGACGTGAAGCTGTTAAAGGACATGAACGTAGATTCCTATAGATTCTCTATCTTGGTCAAGGATACTACCAAGATGTATTTGATTTAATCTCTGAAAATCATATTTTCCCAACTTAAATCATAAAATTTATTTAGTTAATTTTTATCAGAGGGATCACTTAAGGTGGCATTAATCAAGAAGGAATCAACTACTACAACAAATCTCATCAATGAATTAATCAAAAATGGTTTGCAGATTCACATTTTGTTTTGTGTAAAGCCCTAATTCCTTAATTAATTATATATTTAATCCATTTAATTTATGATTAAACAGGCATCACACCTTATGTCACACTGTTCCATTGGGATGTACCTCAAGCTCTTGAGGATGCATATGGAGGCTTTTCTCAATAAAAGATAATGTAGAATCATATTATAAAATTCATGATTGATTGCAAAAGAGTGTTAAACATCACTAATCAAAGACTTTTAATCGTTTGATTTTAAGAACTATTGTGAAAATTTGTTTCAGAGTCTCCGGAGACGAAGTTAAGCATTGGATCACGTTTGAATGAGCCATGGAGTTTCAAAGAGCATGGATACGGTCTTGACGCACGCGCCGGACGGTGCTCTGGATCCTTGGTTGCTCAGTCGGTAACTCAATCGCTCGAGCCTTATATTGTGACACATAATTTACTGCTTGCTCACGGAGCTGCCGCAGACTTTACAAAAGATAAGTATCGTATGTAACGGTATAAATAGTCTCACAATTAATTAATTTGGTAAATGAGTATGAATTTTCGTCGTCCCAGACAACCCAAGGAGGACAAGTCGGATCACTTTGGTTTGTATGTGGTATCATCCTTATGACTGATCACACAAACATGTCGAGGCGGCAAGCCGAGCTTTGATTTCATGCTTGCGTGGCTGTGTTCTCAGTATATATGTATGTATGTATATACAATAAATAAAATTAAGAACTTTATGTTTGATGATTATTGATGATATTTTGTTAAGGTACTTGGATCCATTGTTTGCACTGGAGATTATCCATTTAACATGAAAGCTATAGTGAGGGATAGACTGCCTACATTCAGTAAAGAAGAAGCAGATATGATTAAAAGCGATCATCATGATTTTCATCTGGTATCGATCTACTATACTGCGAGATATGCTCAGTGAAGTACCAGTATTCTCAAGCACACTCCTTTCTCCATATCAATGAATCATATGCCGAATCAATTAGGCAAGTTCTTTCAAAAACTGAAAAGAGTTTTATTTAGCTAATCTAACTAGTATTTTTAACGTTTACTGCAGAGGCCAAAGATGGGGTTCCTATTGGTGAATCGGTAAGTAGTGTTTATCATTAAAAGGGCAGAGTATATATATATATATATATATATATATATTATATATATATACATATCGATTCATTTATGTTATGAATTTTCAATAAGCAGAAATGGAAGCTGGATTTATGTATATCCAAGAGGACTCAGAGACCTACTGTTATATATAAAGAGGCGATATGAAAACCGCAATCACATTACTGAGAATGGTAGGCATTAACCAAATATAATAGAAAAATATAAGAATTAGTATTCTAGTATGTCTAACATTAAAATCCTGTATGGTAACAGGAATTAGCAATGTTGACAAGTCTGACATTCCGAAGGAGGAAGCTCTGGCTGATGAAATGAGAAAAGAACCACCTTTGCAGTTCATCTAGCTGAAATTCTAGGATGCCATAAGGTAATTGCCAATGTTTTTCAGCTAAATTTATCTTTGTTTCGTTATTCTGTTTTTAGTAAATATAAGAAAAACAATACTAAATAATCATCTTTGAAATGATGTTTATCTGTTTCTGCATATATATAAGTCTATATATTCTTCATTCAAGCAAAAAGTAGGAACTTTAAAACATAAAATAAGTTCTACTGAAACAATATCATCTGCTGATCTATCTCTGTTTGCTTCTGTTTTTAAGGAAATACAAGAAATTAAACATCAATAGATTCAGGAACCACACTAAAACCAAGTATTCAAAAGAAGCTATATTTGTCTGCTGACTTGTCTTGTTAATTATCATCTGCATTTGATGAAATACAAGAAATTAATCAATACAAATATATTCAAGAACAACACTAAACAAGTTCTGCAGAAACATCATTCAATAAAACACAAGAAATTAAAACAGGCAGAGCTAAGAACAGTAGTAATCAACCAAGTATTCACATATCTTCTTAGTTTCTTCATTGAAAACAAAGACAGAATTTAATTAAACTACTATTCATTGTTCATGTTAATCTAAACACTTGTTAATTTTATGATTTCAGGGAGGGAGCAAATGTGAAGGGATACTTT